>NW_019101273.1:0-12000 GCF_001856785.1 Myzus persicae
GGGGTATGGGCTCCCCCAACCACAGACGCCAATGTATTCATCATTTTAATAATTTTGGAATGAATGCAAGACTAACTCATGTGGAATCTTGTATTAAATTTTCAAACTTTTTGACCAAACGAATACAATTTTATTGACATTTATAGAATAAAAAACTAAAAAAAAATGAAAACTGAAAATTTCTATAAATAAAAAGAGTTGAAATATTTTGAAAATTTTTAAGTATAGGAATTGATAAAATAAATATATAATGTAAACTTCAAGTTTTTATATAATATAATTATTCGTTTTTGAATAACAACAAAATAAGAATATCGGTATAGAAACAATTCTGAGAAGAGACTGTTTGTAAGTCTAGGGTATTTTATATGAGTTATATTAAATTAATTATATTGTTATTATTTATAAAAAAAAAAAAATGTAAGTAGGTACCTACCTACCTATATCTAAAATTGTTATTATTGATTATTAATAATCTGTAATTTCATCCAAATTTCAACTTGAAATAACTAAAAAAAAACCGAGTTTATATAATTTTTAGATTTTTTTGTAGCAAAATTAGCTACTTACGCGAAACAGTGTTTTAAATTTTTAATCTTTAGCTATAACAGTTAAACTTTTTATAAATTTTTAACAATTAAGTAAATTATAAATTTTCAATTAAATAAATTTTGTCGAAATTTGAACTTTATATACGGTTAGGTAAACGTGTCTATGTTTTTAAATATTTCCCAACTACTATTACATGAACTTATGGGGAATCTTTTATTACATTTTCAAGTTTTTTTACCCAATGAATAACATTTTATGGACATTAATTATAGAATAAAAATTTTAAAAAATAGATAATTTCAAATGTCTATAAATAACTTAAAAATTGTTGAAATCTTTTAGAATTTTTATCAATTATAAAAAATTCTTAAAATATACTAGGGACAAAAGAAAAAGTCTAAAACATCGTAGAGCTCTCTTTGTTTCAAATGGTGGTAAACAAACAAGAAAAAAAATTTCAAACGGGCCAGATGAAAATTATGGATTGGCCGAACCATTGAATGACTCTTTATCTGACGATGAATTTAAAATTAAAAAACTTGAATTTATTCAGTCGATAACCCTTTCAGAGGCATCTAAAATAGAACTAGAGTTAGAAACTAGGAACCAAGCAAAAAATCAAAGGTGGTTAGAGGAACGAAGAAAGCGATTATCGGCGTCAAATTTTGGAAGGGTGTGCAAAATGAGACCTTACACTTCATGTAAAGTAACTGTACATGATATACTTTATGGTTGTATAAACACAAGTGCTACAGAATATGGTATTCAAACTGAAGAACGAGCTGTTATGCAACTTCAAATAGAAATTAAAAAAAATATTAAAAAATGTGGTCTATTTATCGACAAAAATATTCCATTTTTGGCAGCAACTCCAGGTGAGATTGTTTATTATATTAATAAATACTTACGACCAGCATCATTTTGACATACTTTTTTGGAAAAATAACTAAATATATATTTTTAAATTGCAGATGGTTTAATAGAAGACAATAAACTATGTGAAATTAAATGCCCTTATTATGTTAAAGATTATTGTAGTCTAGAAAAAGCTATTGCGGACAAAAAGGTATAATGTATTTGCATTAATTAAAACTTTAATATAAATAATTTATTCTTTGGAAATAACTATAATACAGATATTATTTTATTATACACTTAATATTAAACATTTGTATACATATATATATATATATTTATTTATAACGCATGTGCCATGGAAACAAATAATAACAAATTCGGCGATAATAATTTCTTTCGCTCTAATTATTATTATTATTATTATTATTATTATTATTATTATTGAAACTAATAGCAACACGGAAAAAAATAATTATATTATAGTTAATAGTTGGATAAATTTTAGTTGAGAGAACAACATTTCTATTGATATAATATTTTATTTTATTGTCTTAACAATATCATTTAGTTACACGTATTGTATAAATTTAGTTGCTGTGTGGAAATATTACAATCTTTTAATTGTGTAATACAACATTTTATATGATGGCGTTGACAATCTCATTTAGTTACATTTATGCGGTCTCTGTATTTTAATTATAACACCATTTTATGTTGTTATAGTAACTATTTCAGTGGTTAAAAATTATGCAACTATAATCAATGATAATAATAAACTAATAACTGTAATTGAAATAGAAACAGGCATTATTGTTGAAATATTCTATTTATAAATTAATATAGCTGATATCGAAATACCCAATATTATTTATTGTTTACGCGGTCTCCTGCGGGCTGCGATAACTCATAATCATTTTAATTTTATTTTTATAATTATTTGATGTCGCTGCAGAGTGCAGACTGCAGACTAGTTTAACCGTATGGCGTATACCTACTCAATAGTCAATACTCATCTATATAATATTATATCGCATGCACTCGGTTGTCGGTTCTCTTACTTCTTATAAAAAAGTCGCGTTACGATTACGAAATACGAATTGTCTGTTATAAATTGTTAATTGTTGTTGTTGCCTTATTTTTGCACGTTATACCTTATGTTTTTTTTCAAATTGTTATATACATAAATCAAATAATATTATGGCCGATGAATTTGTGGTTGATATTTTAAAATCAATAAATTTACCGCAAGAAATAATTGATTATTTTAAAGGTAAGTTTTATTCTATAATACATATACTGATATACATTAATACACTATACATATTAATATTTATATTGCATCACTAATTGCCACCTATTTAATAAGATAATATTTGACATTTAATATAATTGTAGGATGAATAGAATTAATAAATCAATTTACATAAAATGTATATAAACTAATTATACTAATTATATAACCATAGGTAATACTGTATTTTTATATAACAGACGAGTAAATCAATTAATTTATATTTTACTTTTGTTAGATCAAGAAATTAATGAACATGCATTTAAATCTTTAAATGAATCGATGGTGAAAGAATTAATACCTACTAAAATAGGTTATAGATCCTCAGTGTGGCGTAAGATTACCGATTTAAATAAACTGACAGATTCAAGTATTGCAGTAAGTAATAATCTATGTTTCTTTTTGTAGCAATAAAAACAACTAGAATTTAGTAATTTATATAAAGGTAGGTACAATATATTTATGTATGCTTGGTTTTTGCAACTTTGTAAAGTTACAAAATCCAAACATCCATAAGCGTGCGCAAACATTATCGGCTAGAGTAATTCTGATTTTTGTGCGACACTGAGAGTACCTATTACCAGGTTAGATTTGGTAATTTTTGCTTAGTTAATTTGTAATAATAATAATAACAAAAATAATTATTATTCCTTATAACAATATTATTATAATAAACTAAAAATTATACCTATGTACCAATATATCGGTTTGCAATGTTGATACTCTGTTTTTTTTTCTTATTTTATAGAATGAATCAAATATTGATTATAATCTTTTTTCTGATGGAAATTTCAATAAAATATTAATGACAAATGATATAAATAGTTGCAGTTTCAATTATAACGATTCACAAATAAGTAGTTAAACATTTAAACATATTATTAATACCTGATTATATTGTGAAAAAATAAATATTATTTTAGTAGAAAAAGATTTAATCATTCAAGAGCCACCACCCAGTGAAGGTTTTGACGAGAATATTGAACAAATATCTGAACAAAAAGAAGTATTAGGTATCCCTATTAATGATATGTCTGATGGAACAACTAAAGTAATCGATGTAGGCAAAGTTTAATAATTATTAGTCCTTGTTGAATTGATAAGTATTAACTGTGAAATGTTTTTAATATAGAAGGAAAATAATGAAGTAAAAAATATTTTAATGAACTACCATGAAGGGAAAATAATTCTTAACCATTTGAAATTTTCTGATATGTTGCAACCATCAATGAGAAACAAATTGGCCCATATTATCATAGCACATATGTTACAGAAAAGTTCTGATCAAAAGTTAACAACATTTGAACTTAAAAAAGTGTCTACTGAGTTAGTGAAACTTTTCCCAAATGAAGTGGAACAAACCTACTTTATTCCATATAAAAAAGAAGGAAAAATAGCTACTCCCAATAGGGGAAAATTATGGGACAAATATTGTAACATGAGGAAATATACGAGACAAATTTCACTTAACAATAATCCAAAAGAAAACTCTACTGTTGTTTCAGAAGTTCTTAATGATGAAAGTAAGTAAAATTTCAGTTAATTTTTAATTGAACTTGATTTTAATTGAAAAATTGTATTCATTATTATTATGTACCGATAACTAATTACATTTTTTTTAAGTTTTTACTGATGATATTTTGTGGCTTAAAAATAATATCTCGCCTTGGGACTTGGTAGAACAAAAATGGAACAGAACGTTTAACTATCGGTATAAAATGTTGTTGGAAAATGAAAATAAAAATAAATATTTTGATGATTATCCTGCAATAAGAGCTGCAAATGGATTTTCTCTTGTTAGTATTCTTTAAATTTTGTAAAAATGATTTTTTAAATTAAATTAATTAATTGTTATAGATAGAAATAGATTTCAATAACTTATATCCAGATAAAGACATGATGTTGTTTATTAAATTTGAAACATTTAAGAAAAGTTTAATATTGTATATCAAAAAGTTTAAAGCAAACATTTATCAAGACTTTCCTATGTTAATGGTAGAATTAGAATTTCCTAACAAACCTGGTAATATAACCTAGTATTTAACATGTGTGTTGTTTTTAGTATAGTGTACCTAATATTGTGAAATAAATAAATAATACATTTTAATGTCAATGATTTTAATTTTTAGGTAATGATGAAATTGCTGCGTTAAAATTATTTGTGGAATTATTCAATCCAGTTAATGTATCATGTAAGCGCTTACATGGTAATACATCAAAAAAAAATTATTGGAGACCTTCTAAAGCAAGGATAAAACAAGGATTTATTCACTATGCTAATGTAATTATTGTTTTATAATAGTATTTAATTAATTTAAGTTCTCAAAACTTTTATTAATGTATGGTTATCTTGTTTTAGAATATTTCTCAATTGAAAGAAATTGACAACATTAAATTAGAAAAAGCTCAACGATTAGGCCAAACTGTTCAGCCATTTTTAATATTTATTGGCGAAGGATGTGAAAACAAAGAAAATGTCAATGTCACTGATTTTTATGTTGTGATTAATCGCAACTTTTTAAAATTGGAATCTCCTCTTAAAGCGCTTGAGGTATGTTTCAAGTCTTTTTTTTGTATGCATTTAAATTACCCTGCGGAAAGCGACCAAATTTGGCAGTTTATTCAAAAGTATTTTTTTAATATCACCACAAACTATGATAAAAATTACCAAATGGTAAACATTTTTATAAATGATTTAAACAAATTTTAACTATTATAATAATTTATTATATTATACATGTTTTTTTTTTTATATATATATAATATATTATATTAATTATTCATGTATTATGTTCATGAACCACAAGAGTAATATTTTGTTATTTGAATACTAAAAAAGAGTGTTTTAAATATAATTTGATTATAATTATTAATAGTTATTATTCTTTTACATAATGGGTTTCACATGTTTTATTTGTTTTATGAATTTTAATTTGAATTCAGATTTATTGTTACATATTAGGTTATTTCATTCATATGACCATATTAATAATTATAAATGTTTAGTAGATAACTGCTTAAGAACTTTTGATACTCTTAACTCTTTTGGAAAACATATAGCATGCTGTCATCAAGCGACTGTTACACCAAAAACATTGAATAACGTTCCATTTTTAAATAATATAACATATAGTAATGACAATGACAGTCATTCTACTGATGAGCTAACTGATGAAACTAGTGTAACCATAAATTCCTTTAAGCATAATGTTCATAATAAATCAATTATATTTATAAGTAAATGGTACAACGAATCTGTTATACCTAAAAATAAAGTACAAACTATAATAAATGATGTTAATATGATGCAAGAAACAAATATTAGTATATTAAAAAATGAAGTCTTAAACTTGCTTAATGAAAGTAAATGTGAGTTAAATTCTATTTCTAAAATAACTTCGATGTTTGATATTATTCAAAATCCATTTGATAAATTAGAATCTGAATTTTTGCGTATTAAAAAGTTAAAACAAATGGGAGTGTATATCACACCAATAGCCGTGCACATAGGTAACAGGTTAACTAATATTACTAAAAATGATTCTACAATTATGAAAAATAAAAATATTTACATTTATTATATACCTTTGGATGAGGTTTTTAAAATCTTTTTGGAACAGCCTAATGTATTTAAAATTATAACAAACAACTTGAAAGAATTGTTTTCAACTAATGGAGATATTATTTGTAGTCTGGTCCAATGTAATATATGGAAAGAAAAACGTAATAATTTTCCTAGTAAAATAATACTTCCATTTCTTCTGTACTTTGACGATTATGAAACCAATAATCCGTTAGGGTCACATGCAGGTAAAAAAAAAATGGGAGCTGTTTATATTTCTTTAAGTCCTTGCTTACCTTATGAATTCAGTTCTACACTTGATTATATTTTTCTTGCTTTAATATTTAATTCTTTAGATAGAACAGAATTTGGGAATTTTGCTATATTTCAAAAATTAATTTCATCCATAAAATATTTAGAAAATAGTGGAATTGACATTACCATAGAAAATAAAAACTATAAAGTTTACTTTAAAATGGTTCTAATTTTAGGAGATAACCTTGGACTTCATTCTATTTTTAACTTTTCTGAAAGTTTTATGGCCAACTATCCCTGTCGATTTTGTAAATCTAGTAAATTAGAATGCAACTTTTCAACAGTCGAAGATGTTAGTATATTACGAAATAAAGAAAATTATTGTTATGACTTGGAAATAAATAATGTATCATTAACTGGTCTAAAAGGTCCTTCAATTTGGAATGAACTTCCTGATTTTCATGTTACAAGCAATTTTTCGGTTGACATAATGCACGATGTCTTAGAAGGTGTCTGTAACTATGATTTGTCATTTATTTTATTAGCATTTATTAATGATTTAAAATATTTTTCCCTGGATACCTTAAATAATCGAATCCAATATTTTAGCTATGGACCAATTGATATTCAAAACCGTCCTCAAATGATATCATTAGATTTTTTAAAAAAAGGTAAATTAAAGATGTCAGCCAGTGAAATGTTTTGTTTTATTAGATTTTTTGGCCAAATAATAGGAGATTTAATTCCAATATCGTCTGAAATTTGGCAAGTCTTTGTGATTTTAAAACAAATTGTAGATATTATTACTTCTAAATATATTCAAAAAGAATATCATATATTACTGAAGACTCTAATCACCGAGCACCATAAATTATATTTAAAATTATTTAATTGTAATTTAAAACCTAAACACCATCACTTACTACACTATCCAAGAATTATGAATGAAGTTGGACCTTTAATAAATATTTGGTCTATGCGTTTCGAATCGAAACATAGAGAATCTAAAATAAATGCTAATGCTATTACTAGCAGGAAAAATATTTGTTTGACTTTAAGTAACAAACATCAGTTAAAACTTGCCTATAAATTTTTATCAAAAAATTGTTTTTCTTCTACCATAGACATTGGACAGACTATGAAATTATCAAAATACACAATAGATAAAATTAAATCCCAAATAGACTCTTCTTCTAGAGTAATCTTTAATAATTTAGACATACATAACTGTAGCTTTATTTCATGGTTCAAAACAAAAGGAACTCGCTATGCTTGTAATATGTCAATAGTACTTGATTTTGAAAATATTCCCATATTTGGTTTAATTAAATATATATATATTGTTGATAATAATCCTTTTTTTTTGTACCATAAATATGAAACAATAAAATTTGATGATCATATACAAGCCTGGGAGATTACTTTAACATCATGTTTATATTTTTGTACATCATTTAATGATATACCAAGTTTTCAAAACCCATGTACATCTTCCCCTAATAATAATGGAACCATGTATATAGTGTTTAAGTCTTAATTATTTGTATACTATTATATGTATTATTTTGTTTCTTTTTATTATGTACTTTAAATAAATCTTATTTAATATATTTATATTGTTTATTTATTTAATATTATGTTCCAAGATATTTCCTTATATTAGCAAATTAGTATCATTCATCAATTAAATAGTAAATAACTATGTGTATACTGTATACCCTAGTATTATATGAAAGATAGGTAACTAATAAATATTTAACAACTATGTATGATTACTACAGTGCAGTAGTAAATTCTTCTAGATTCACGATTGTCAAGTGTATACCTATGTAGTATAATGTTAATATACCTAACATATGGACATATGGTACATACTTTTGGTTGGCCTGATTATAGGTATTAGGAACCTAGTAAATAAATAATTGATTTTTTTTGTATGATTTTTTTATATTTTTAAGTGAATATATATGGGGGTGTGGTGGTTACTTTTCATGTAATGTCAGGTGGGGGCTACAGCCCCCCCAAAATTTCAGCCCTAGTTGAGCCACTGAATGTAACCCTTGTAATAAATTTGTAACATTAGTACTTTACACAAAGTTTAATAGAACAAAAATTAAGTTGGGTCTACTACACATTTTAGTTGATTTGATAATCCAAACAATAAATTGTAATCCACTAAATAGGTTAGATTAACTAAATATATAGTAAACATTACTTTTACTAACTATTATGCATGGTTGAATAAAATAAACACTGTGTCTAGAGCGCCGGGCGCCCGGACATGTAATAGAGTACCTGGCGCCCGGCTACACTGTAGAGCGCCGGGCGCCCGGATATATTAAAGAGTACCGGGCGCTCGATTACACTGTACCGGGTCACACTGTAAATTACCTGTTGAGTATCACACCGAACTGCATTGGGCGCGTAATTTAAATATTTAATAATAGATTTTTATTAGGAAAACTTTAATTGTTTATTTGGCTTTTACCTACCTTTATATCCTTTCCATTGTATAACCCGATGATAAGTATAAAGCTGTACTAACCTATAAAAGTTAATTGCACTAACCTTGTACAAGTTATTCAGTGTTCATCAGTTATTCAGTGTTCATCAGTTATTTTTCAGTGTTTAAAGTAAATTATCTGTTATATATATAATTATTATGAAGCTCCAAGATAGCTATAAATCATTTGAAGAGTTCGAGAGCAGCTTTAGGGTCTACAAAGACGTGAATTTTGTAGATTTCTTTATAAAAGACTGCAAGACATTAACCTCCATTAACGCGAAATTTCCAAATGGCAGAATGATGACAGCATCCAGTGACTTAAAATATTATTATATTAAATTTTGTTGTGTGCATGGAGGATGCTACAAAAAAAAAAAAAACCCTTGACCAACGTTCTACATCGTGAGTACATTTATTTTATTTATTTATTTATTACTAAGTTGTAAAATTCAAGATTTAAAATATTAAAATGTTTGAAGTACAATGCGCCAAGGCTGTGATGGAATATTACAATAAAAACTGGCATTTAATAAGGGATGAATGGGTGATAGGCATGACCTACATGACAGGAAATTTTATGAATAAAACAAATAATAGATTAGAGAGTTTCAACGGGAAACTAAAATCTGTTATTTCCTGTTTTTCTACTTTAGAAAATTTTGTAGAAAAATTATTCATTGTTCTCAAATGCATTAGATTAGAACGCGATAAAAATGCTGTGAAGTTGGTTCAAAAACACCCAATTCAAATGTCTCAAACTCCTGAATTGCATAAGTATTATGATTTGTTAACACCTTATGCATACAATTTTTTAAAAAAACAGTTTGAGTATGACGAAGAAAGTATTACTAAAAATACAACTGAGAATACATGCAGTTGTATTTTCTACAACTCAATGAGACTTCCGTGTCATCATATTTTTAAGGTACGAAAACAATCACTGACACCTTTATTTGATCCTGATTTGTGCGAAAAAAGATGGACGAGAAATTATTATTATAAAACTCAAAGGGTTTTTCAAAATGTTGAGGTCGCTGTCTCCGATAGTGATACTACAGTAACTACATTATACAGAAAAAAGAAAAAAGTCCCAACAACTCATGAAAAGTTCAGAAAAGCAACATTAATAGGTGCAAAGATTTCTGAATTAATTTCCCAAGCTTCAAATGTTCATTTCTATAGAAAAATTGAACAGCTTGAATGTATATATAATAATTGGTTGAAAGGGCATGAGGTATCTATTCAAGTGTTAGGTAATTATGAAATTAGAAAAACTGTATAGATGTAGATAATGACGTTATGGATGATGTTGAAAATGAAGATTTAGGTAATTATAACAGACAGGATAACTACCCAGACAATGATATTGTATGTATTAACTAATAAAAAAATAATAACTAATACCTAACTAATAACTAATAACTTACTATAACAAAATTAAAGTTATAGAACAATGTATTTCTATTTTCTTCGTATTATTATTGTTCTGTGGTATTATCATATTTTCATATTTACAGTGTGACCCGGCGCTCTAGACACAGCGTAAAATAAAACTAAAGTCAGGTTTACTAAACAGTTAAGTTACGTTGATAGTAAAAAAAGGTTGATTTTATTAATTCTAATCTAATATATTGTTTGAACCAACTATAATATTTAGGTAAAGCAATCCCATGTAATAGTAAACATAACTATATTGTTTAATTCCTACAATGAAGTAGTTTCATTGAAATTGCAACTAAATATAAAGTTGAAACAGCTAAATATTTTTAACTAAACCAATTTAGTATTTATAACTACTCTTATAGATTGTCCCTATGTTAACCTGAAAATACGATTAAAATAACCATTTAAAAAGTTGGGTTAAACCTTTATTTTTTTCCGTGAACCTGCACCTATAAACTAAAATTTCCATAGTACATATCAAAATATCTGTGTTTGAGCACCTCCCGAGGTTGGGCCTATCACTTTTTAACTTAGCCTATCTTCTATACTTAAGTCTAATATATCTCTATACCAAATTTCGATTTTTCTATTTTTACACTTTTCAACCTTATTAACCCTTTTTAGGAATTACATTTTACAAATTAAATTGTATAGACAATGTTTATTTGTGGTATAGAGTAATAGAGTAATAGAGTATGTATACTTAATTTCAAAAAAATCTGCAGAACAAAAAAAAAAAAACGTTTTAAATTCTTACCCTCTTTAACCCCCTTAGGGGTTGAATTTCCAAAAATCCTTTCTAAGCGCACGCTTACATGATAAAAAAAAAAAACAGAGACAGGATTAATTAATTGTTATTATATCTTTATTACATGATCATTAAAATATAAATTATCATTATTTTATATAAACCTCAATTATTTATAGCTAATGTGATGATTTATATATATAATAAATTATTTATACAATTAAATTATTTGGTATTTTATTTAATTTTATTATTTTTAATTAATTCGGATCTGATGAAAATCGATCCAATATATAGGTGTGTGTGTGTGTGTGTGTGTGTGTGTGTGTGTGTGTGTGTGTAATATTGAAGAAATAATATATCAATTATTACCTTTCCTGCTGTCTTTGTCTTTTTGATATTAGCTTTTGTTTCTACATCATTTTTTCTTTTATTACTGTTTGCTCTTACAGGTTTTGCGATAGATATACTTTCAGTTTCATGCTATTATTTAATACAATTCAATTGTTTGAACCGCACAATTTCGCGCCCGGCGATTTGCACCGCAGGCAATACCGGGACAGAGTCCAGCCAGATTACGATAGGTTTTGACGACCTTTGTCACTATCGTCGTCGTAATCGCAGCTAAGGCAGTCGCGTTACGTAATAATATACGGGCCAGTCTATACTCTATTCCAAATAAGTTTGGAAAAATGTACGACGAAAACGCGTCCGGTTTCGCGCAGGTATGTCACGTGATCTGCCGGTGGCGAGCGCTGTTGTCGACGATCCGGTTGTATACAGCC
>NW_019101274.1:0-11915 GCF_001856785.1 Myzus persicae
TTTTGTTTTGAAATTACAGGGAGATTGGATGCACTGTAAGGGGAATTTGTTCCCTTGATTTTTTTTCATCTCCCTGTAAAAATGGAGCCAAAGTCCCCAAACACATACTTCTGGCCATACATAAAATAATTGCATTGCGGCTCTTTGGGTGAAAAGGCAGTTCTTCATTCTGTGGCTGTAATAAAAATGTAAATATTATTATGAGTATTACTTGATCACATGGCTTAGATAACAGCTGCTGATACGTTTACAACCTCCCTGACAATATCATGGAAATCCCAGAATGGACAAAAATAACTGATTAATATAGAATTTAAATGTTGCAGCTACGTTCACCGTAATGTAAAGAGGACGCTATACCCGCATGCGTTGTCTTCGTCTTACATGCGTACAATATAGCAAACAACTGTTTTGCGCGGGACAAAACCACTGCCTTGGTATTTATAGTAGAATTACCAAAATTCCACAATACATAGGAAACAAATTTTTCTGTGTCGTAGCGTTTTTATTTTTTTTATAGCATTCTCCAATAATTTTTAATAATTAAATGAAAAAAACCAAAAAAATTATATTATTCTTAAATTGATAACTTTAATTTTATTCATGCTATAAAAAAAATAAAAACGCTACGACACAGAAAAATTTGTTTCCTATGTATTGTGGAATTTTGGTAATTCTACTATAAATACCAAGGGAGTGATTTTGTCCCGTGCAACACAGTTTTTTGCTATGTTGTACGCTTGTAAGACGAAGAATGTTAAACTTACGCAGTGGATCTGAATACATGGTTTTTTTGGAGGATGCGTGCTGGAAGTATATTATAATTTGAAAAAAAAATGGCACTTAGGCCCGTTACGCAAAGGGAAACCCGCCATGGTCAGAGTAGCGTCATCCTTATCAATGAAACTGACACGCGTTTGAATAGCGTAATAAATCCACTGCGGAAAACGCAAGTCAGCCCGCGTTCTGCGGTCAAACGCTGAAGTAATAAAAACCAAAACTCCTAATGATACATCGTAATGATATAAGAATGGGCTAAACTGATGTAAAAAAACGCCAATGAATACGCGGCGTAGGAAATGCGACGGAAAACAACGTGTATAGCACCGTAATGAAAAGTAAAAAAGAAACAAAAATAGGCGAATATCGGGAGTGAGTAGTTAAAGGGACGCGCATGAAGAACGCGACATTGTATCAAGTTAATTAATAACAATAAAAATAATACTCACAACAGAGGCCATGACAAATATATTTAGCCGATGAGTGTTACTCTCTGCATTGCTTGAGGAAATGAAACAGCGATTGACCGGCAGGCGTCAATGCTCACCACACTTCGATAAAACTCACTCGGTCAGTGTTACCAATTACTGGATTTTAATTATTTTTTTGAAATCAATGTTTGAGCAACTGCCGAGTGACTCGACGGCGCATGAGCATATTTAATAAAGTTACAACTTACAACATAGTTTTATGTCCCCTGGTAAGCGTATTAGACTTGTTGTGGTGGCAAAATCAGTATTTTACCCATGTAAACCAGCACCGATATACCGTATTCTGGACAACTCGACCTCACAACCACCGTCTCCGTGATATTTGTAGTAGGTTCACCAAAATCACGGGCATGGTAGCTCGGGGTACTTTATACTATGTGTGTAAGTTTCAAAACGATCGGTCAAAGGGTTGATTTTATACGATTTTCCAAAGGGCGTTTGGCTGTTGCCGGGTGAATACAGCGGTAGACCACCGATGCACAATGAGAACGCCGTCTCCGTGATATTTGTAGTAGGATAACAAAAATCACAGACATGGTAGCTCGGGGTACTATATACTATGTGTGTAAGTTTCAAAACGATTGGTCGAAGGGTTGATTTTATACGATTTTCCAAAAGGGCGTTTAGCTGTTGCCGGGTGAATATAGCGGTAGTAAAATAACCATCCACCCTACAGCTATAAAAATTACGTCCTTGGAAAGAGGAGATAGTCTGCTATTAACCATTATTTTATACTTTTATTTTTCTTGCTTTTTGATGGACAAATGTGTTAATAGTATCGCATTAAAATCTAATTTTTCAACCAATTCTGCTGCAATGCTAAATATCGCTAATGCATTCAGCCTTTACTCCTTCATGGTGGACCTCAAATAGGACTTAACTCTTTTAAGGAAAGAATAGCCCTTTCGTCTGAGCAGTTTGAAACTGCTGTACTTATACATACGCATAACTATTTCTAAATTTGGAAACATACACACTACTTCTTTGGTCTTGATGTAATTATACATAGAGAGAACAGATTTCACCCTTTTATCCGTGAAAATTAATTTTGAAAAAAGAATACACTTATCTATGAGTCTATAATCTACATATATATAATCTAAAAATAAAACGTGGTTTAGAAGACCGAACTACAAAACGCATTGATTTATTACTATTTCAAACTTCCGATATTTAAATAAAAATAACAGCGGTACCCGTGCCGCTAAATCTGTGGTTGTATAGGCTGAAGCCTACACTGCTTACGCCTTAATCCGGGCCTGTCTGGCGGTATGGTGCAGGGCTAGTATTGAGATGTGTTAATATAACACAGGGTTATAATCACAGTGTAATACTGCTAAATAACACGATATTGTTAATTTTGAAGTACCAACCCGTGTTACTGAATTATAGCACCAAATGAATGTGATATGTTAATCATAATTTTAACACATATAAAATTTACGTGTTATCAATAATTATGAGTGTGTTATGATCTTATGAGAGTGTGATTAATAATTATATTAATATTAAATGATAATTAATTTACACATCACATACTCAAAAAAAATGGATGTAATCCTACTTGGAATCCATATCCAACAAATAAATCGGAGACTTAGGTATAGTTATGTTTTTTAGATACCTAATTATTATTTATTAACTATTACAATTGAATATAAATAGGTAGGTACTTAATCATAATTGTTTTTCCAATTAGGCAATATAAAATCTCTCATTTTTTCTCATTTTTTTCAGTCTTGTAAAAAATACTTTTAGAATTGTAGGTATTTAAATACAGTGATGAATACATCTATTAAAAAACTACCTATTTAAGAAATACACTTACTTGGCATATATTTAAATAGTAAAATGAAAAAAGTATTTAAATATATGCCAAGTATTTGTATTTGATCTTAAATACTTTTTCTTAAAAGTATTTTAAATGTATTTGAAATACTTTCTGAATGGATGAACTGATTTGTATCTGTATTAAAATACAATTTATAAGTATTCTAAATACTAAACATGTATTTTAAATATTTTCTGAATGGATGTATTTGTATCTGTATTTAAATACAATTTTAAAAGTATTGTTTACAAGACTGTCAAATAGATACTTAATTTAAAAATTATTCTAAATATTTTCTGAATGGATGTATTTGTATCTGTATTTAAGTATTTAAATACATTTACTCAAAAACTTTTAAAAACTGATTTGTTTATAAATCACATTAATCTAATTATTTACCCAAGTACTGCCTATTACCTATCTAATAAATAGCCTACTAACTATGGCTATAATCTACATAATTTAGTAAACGTTCTTAGTTCATTGAAGAAATTATTTTCTAAAGTTTAAAGAACGATTCATTATTTGTGTGTTTTTCATAGAAGACATCGGATCCACCCACATAGCAAAATATATGTTTAATAAAAGTATTACAAATTAGTAATTAATCTAAAGTATGTATACATTTTTAGAATACAAAAACCAATAAAACATAGGATTGATCCATTTGATCTTCCAGAAATTCAATTTGTGATATTATTCAGATTAACTAAAACATTAGTAAGAAATTTAGTAAATGATTTAATGCCTTTTTTACCAATACAAAATAGAAAGTCATCATTGAGTCCTGAAGTTAGAGTTCTTGTAGCTTTGAGATTTTATGCTCAAGGTAGCTATCAGATGTCAGTAGCACAAG
This sequence comes from Myzus persicae, assembly GCF_001856785.1. Taxonomy (NCBI): domain Eukaryota; kingdom Metazoa; phylum Arthropoda; class Insecta; order Hemiptera; family Aphididae; genus Myzus; species Myzus persicae. Next base: position 3,959 of record NW_019101274.1, read on the forward strand.
ATTTAACATTAGCAGTATGCCAAAAGTGTTAGTAACTGTGTACACATAGTTACTGAAGCAATTGTTACAAATCTGGCTCACCAATGGATTCAGTTTCCATCTGATGATGAAATTCCTTTAATAAGAGCTCAATTTTATGAAAAATATCATATACATGGTGTTGTAGGGTGCATTGATTGCACCCACATTTATATTGCATCAGTACCTGATGATCCTATTCATAGAGAATATATGTATGTCAACCGGAAAAATGAACATTCTATTAACGTTCAATTGATTTGTGATGCCTCATGTCGAATAATAAATGTAAATTCTAAATTCCCGGGATCGACACATGACTCATTTATTTGGAAAAATAGTGAAATAAGGAATTATTTAAAAGACAAATATGAAGAAGGAACTTTTAAGTCTTGGCTGTTAGGAGATAAAGGTTATCCATTAGAGCCATTTCTTATGGTACCTTTCCAAGAAAATGAAATTCAACCACATTCAAAAGAAGAGAATTATAATAGAATCCACAAAAAGACTAGGTCCATTATAGAAAGAGTTAATGGGCAGCTGAAAGGACGTTTCCGTTGTTTAATTAAGCATCGCATGTTACATTATCGTCCACAATTTGTCTCATTAATAACAATCGCATGTTGTGTTCTTCATAACATGTGTAAACAAGCAAATTTGGCTGATTTAGATTTACATGAAGAACTTGATATTGAACATGAAATACCAATTCCAATGAATGTAAATGAGGAAATTGGCAGAGGGCATATTTCTTTTCATAGACTAGGACAGCAAATTAGAAGTCAAATTGTAAATCAATTGCGTTAAATTTGCAGACCTTTTACTGATATGTATAAGGTATATAGTTAAATTGTATTATTTTTTTTTTATAACAAATCAGTGAGTATATTTTAACTGAATTATACTTTATAATACTTTTAAGAAAATACAAAATGTTATAATTAGAACAACAAAATAAAAAATGTAATACTTTTAACAGTTTTAATAACATAAATTAATATTAATAAGTCTTTTCATTTCATTTAGTTAAAATATCATGTCTAATCAAATGCATATTATGTGAAAAAAAAAAATTATATATATATATAAAACTATTTATCATTTCTAAGTGTTTCTAGTATATTTGTTGCTGTTATAACTAATGTCTCTAGTGCAACGGCCTTTCTTGTTTCAATTTGCAACATTTGCTCCATATACATTTGATAATCAATTTCAGTTTTCTCTGAAAAACATTAATTTTTCAAACAATAATTAAATAATCAACACACAAATACTTACTAAAAATTAAAAAAAAAAACATTTATAGTAAATATTAATTAAGTATATATTATTATAATTGATAATTTATATTTATATTTTAGGACTACCGTCCGAATTATACTCACTTTTAACTTGTTTTGATTTTTTTCTTATCATGTTTTCTTGTTCATTCATCTTGAAAGATTATGATAATATATTAATTGATTATAATTTAATTAATGTATTAAAATAATTTTATACCTCTGGGAAATCAAAAACTAATACATTTTCTGGAACTGGTTCGTTATTAATCAAAGGTTCACAAATATCTTCAATATTTGGGCTAGAATGACTTATATCCTATAAATCATAACAATTATTAAAAATAAAAATACACAATTACGTTATTATTGTATGGTTACCGGTTGTTGATGTAGAGAATTATTTGGTGTATCCTTTTCAATTCCATCTTCACGATTTAAAATAAAAACCTAGGTAAAATAAACGTTGTTGGTAACAAATATTTTAATTAAAAAATAATTTTAATTAATAATGTCATTACTTCACTATCTATCTGAATTACTGGATTCATTACTTCGGCTTGTTGGTTGCATATGTTTATTACCTAAACATTAAATTTGATTCAATTAAGAATACTTATAGGCATATGCCAATAGTATGTCATCAGTTACTTTTTTTTTAACGCAAGGTGAACCAAATTCATGTACTCGTTTGTGTCCTTCAATCATAGTTTCTCCGAAAATACCTACTATTCTTTCTTCCAATTCGGATAATTTTTCTTTTGATGATTCTCCTCCCCCAGTAGCTCTATAAGAAGATCTTATTTTTGCAGCCTTTTCTTTAACGTTTCTCTTCAAGTCTGACCATGTCTTAACAAAATTCAATTCATATAAAAATTAAATAAAAACAATATAAAATAAAGTAAAATATAAATAATATTAGGTACTAACTCGTTTCCAATCATCGACACTTTTCCCTTTTGGGCCAGTTGAACATGACTCAAGTTCAGAAATTATACTTTTCCATTTTTTAATAGAGTCGTCAAAACTAAAATCAGCACCAAATTTGCCTGAAACTAATCGGGGATTGTTTTCTAATAGTGAGACTAGTAACACTTTCTGTTCATCAGTAACTTTCTTCTGTCTTTTTTTATCCTACAATAGAATAGGTATGAAAAGTTAATTTGAAATTAATTAATAGTACAGTTAAGTCAACATTAAGAACATTATAGGCTATCTGGCTAGGTATATAATAAAGGTGTTTAAAACCAATGCAATTAACTCTAAAAGATAATAGGGAAAAACATATTAACTTAACTCGGTTAAAAATGAGTTAGACTTAGTGCATCCATTTGGTCTCTTTTTTAGCTACTATAATACTTTTTTGAACATAAATATAAATAATATAATATTTGAGATGTAAATTAAATAATTATTTTAATAAAAATCAAATAGGTAAACATTTTTTTATACTGTTATGTACTTCTTTGTTGGACAAGTAAAAATAAAAAAAATGAAAAAAAATGAACAGGTAAAAATAGCAATAGTATGGCAGTACCTACATTCATTTTATAAATTTTCATTTACAATTGAACTCTAATTGGTCACTATATTATAAAAAAAAGTTTCTAGAGTAGGTACTTAATTTTAAATTATAGTTATACTAAGAGCACTGAAGTTTGTTAATTAATTTTTAATATAACTATTAAACAATAAATAAATATTTTGTCAAAAATGTATCTAAATCCTTCTTATTACACAGTAGCTATAGTAATTTAATATATTATTCAAAATTGCAGTTATAGATACTAAATAATACTTACATAGAAAGTAGAAAAATGATTTTCACTTTACGTATCATTTTTCAAATTGACTGGAAATAGTTAAGCCCTAGTGGTTAGTTGTTACTATGAATTCTTTAATTCTTAATGTTATTAGATAATAAGAAAATTAATCAACAAGTATGTTGAAATGTTTTTAAGCAGTTAATTTCCACCTATATGAGTTTTGTAATAATATCATACTTATATGGATAATACTAGGTAGGTACCTTCCTAGTATACTCTATAGGTAGGTACTATTTTATAATATATATAATAAAGTAAAAATGTGTTTTATGTAAGGGCACCTAAAAGAATGCTCCAGGAGGCAGGTGGATACTGGGTATGATCATACCTAGTATACAAGTATTTTATATTATGCTAATACATGTAAGATTTTAAACCAATTGTACTAGGAAAAAATATAATACAAACACTAAATACCCATCAAACAAATTGAATGTACAATAATTTAAATACTAATTAGATATTACCATACTTTTACTTACCATGATATATTTTGTAGTTGTCTTTGGACTATGCTTTAAAGTTAAACTTGAAATATAATGAAATATAAATATTTCATGAACTTAATATTTATGATTTGATATTCACTTTTATCAGTTATCAACTATCAGTTATAACTTTATAACTTATAAATAGCAAATAAGGGAACGTCGCGCCATAGAACAATCATATATTTATAAACACGGTATAGATGGTAACTTGTATTCTATACCCGTGGTATAACCTCAATCAAGTAATTAACCGAAAAATGTATCCAATTTATAACGCGCGCCATAATTTCATAACACGCACCATAATTTCATAACGCGCACCACAGAAATAACACATTTATATATCCCGAGTCGGTACTACTGTAAGCTGTTATTTATTTTATCACTGTGTTATGTAATGTGGTATCGTAACGTTAATGGTCGATATTTACCACATCTCAATACTAGCCACCCAGGTCAATTAAAAAAAAAACGCGATAACAATGTAAGTATAATATACTATTCGTTTTACAAATAATAAAATATATATACCTAGCTAATATCTAATTGGCCAAAATAAGAATTTTATATTTTTCTTAGTTACTTAATATATACATTATATATTTTTTCCACTATTTGAATAAACCAATTTTAACACGATTTTAACACGATTTTAACACGATATTTTAACACGATTTTAACACGATTTAAACTCAACATGCATTTTCGAAAACTGGTGGCGATCGTTTACCGAGAGTTCGTAGCATACATATTGAATATCTCACCTCATTGTGTGACAAGCGAAGAGATATTGGTATACTCGGCGTCATTGAGATTGAAAAGAAATAGGCAAGCAGACACAGTGAAATGCATTTTTCAGGCGTTATTTCAGAGGAACCCAGTGTACCAAGAGGTAGCGACGTGGATCCGAAACCCTGAACCATTGATCGGGGTGAGTTTGTAGCTAACGTTCTTAATGGATGAATTAAAATGGTATTATTGAACATTATATGATATTTTTTGTAGGTTTTAAATAGTTCAACACATAGGATAAACAATAAATTGCCAAATTTTACGGAGAATGATTTCCAATCATATAACATTAACAGATACTCTTGGAAAGTATGTTCCAGCTGTGACCCTTTCACGCCAACACAACAGACGTTAGCTGATATTGACTATATTTTCGAAGTATATCAAAACCCAGTAAACCCTATGTCAAAAATAATGACCCCTAAACGTCGACGCGAAAATGATGTTGTGGAATCGCAGCCGTCAATGTACACTGAACATCATCCCACAGCAGAAGATGATTGTTGTGCCTGTGGGGGACCAGCGTCAATAGATTTAGTGAGTTGAAATTGTAGAACACGTTTTAAATGGAACTCAATAGTTCCTCGAGATTAAATGTATTTGGAACGTTAATATTATGAAAAAAAAATAATAAAAATTAAAATTCATATGTCTGATTTAATTGTTCATAGCCTGAACCTGCAGTGGACCACGAAAATGTACCATCCTGTTCGAACTACTCTCATGGCTTAACTCTTTCCAGCACTGGGCGGCAAATGAAAATGGTACCTTAGATGCACGGCAATTTTTTTTTTTTAATTTTTTTTTTCCTCTTAACATTTAATATATATACTTACCAAACAATTAATCATAGCACTAAAAACTTCTTTAGTTAATTTTTAACCTTGTAATTTGAAATTTTAAGGTGGTTAGCGTAGCTAACCACCACGCACGTAATAACAAAATTGTCCAGTACATCATAAAGTTTTATTGAATAATTTTTCAACAACTACAAATAAAATGAAATCATTAAATTAACTTTAATTACTAAATTATAATTCAAACTATATAATAATAAAAAATAAAATTTGTATATAATTTATTTTTTAACTTATGTAAATTATTTTGTTTTATGAAAATCTTGAAAGCAATTCGAATCTTTTCTCATACATAGATTTACTTTGCACACAGAACAAGTCCAAATTGAACGAATCGGTTTTTTTTTTGTACTACAGTTCGCACACCTCCTTGATGTTGTTCTAATTGGTTGATGTGCTGAAGACTCATAACGTACACTTTCCATAACGATTGGTTTTTTTGATGATACTACTGAAGGTCGGGCTTTTGGGGTTGCCGGTGAAGATTTATTTTTAATACTAATTATTTTGTTAGCCAATAAGTCATTGTAAATACTTCGATGAAAATCTTTATTGGTAAATTTTGGCATATTTTCAATTTCTTTATGTATGATAAACGAGTTAGTTATTGCAGATTCAACAAAATGAAAAATTAATCGTAAATACCATTTCATACTTTTTCTATCAAGTTTATAGTCACTGTTCAAACGATCAAAATTATCAACAAAGTTCATATTTTTATTGTAATCTATCAACACTTTTGGACAAGAGACAAGCTTATGAGTTCCATCTTTAAATTTTCTATTTACATGTCCAGTATCTTTAGGACTATGTAAAGATGATAAAAGATGTACACACTTATTATCTTTCCATTTATACATCCCAATACCAGTGTTGGATATTTTCCAATCACATTCACCTCGTAAAATTAATTTATCATCTTTTAGTTTAGGTAGATTTTTTCTTGAAGCATTTACAGTTCCAACAGAATATATAAAATTATCTTTTAAAATTTTAAATAAATCATAACTTGTAAAAAAATTATCCATAAAAACAATATGATTTTTGTCAGGTAAATTTTCCACCATATCCATGACAACTCTGGCGCCAAGACCTTTTTCTGCACCTATTACGTCAGATTTTCCGGTATAAACTTGAAATTTTAAATTGTACGAGGAACTATCACAAAGCATCCAAATTTTGAAACCCCTCTTGATTGGTTTATCTCTCATGTATTGTTTGATTGTAGACCTACCTTTAAATTTAACCATAGATTCGTCTACGGCAATATTTTGGTGTGGTTTATAACACTCAGCAAATGTCTGAGACAATCTAGACAATAATGGTCGAATTTTATATAATCTGTCATAATGAAGATCACCCTTTTTTGGTTGTACACTATTGTCATTTAAATGCATATGGCCTAAAAGCCATCCGAATCTATTCACTTGCATTAGAGGAGAAATATAATGGTCATGCAAATCGGAACATGTTGACCAATAATCTCGATAACTAGGTAATTTCTTCATAGCCATAACCATATTTATTCCAAAAAATATTTTTATTTCTTCAACAGAAGTAGGTTTATACGGTTTATTTTGTTGAGTAGCATATAAGTTTGTTTGAAAAACAATTAATTCAAATAAATCGTTCGGAAAAAGTTTTAAAAATATTTTTAAGGGAGTGATATCAATCATTTCTTTTATTTCATTGCAAACACCTGATTGCGAATCATCAAACATTATATCTGGTAAAATAAAATTATATTCTGCAGACCAAGTTGGAACACTTATAGAGTTTATTGGACGTATAAGTACAGATTGATTTTGAACATGTGTTTGTGAAATAGTTGAAATAGTTGATGTAGCATTGCTAAATTTATCTAGTTCATCAAAATTTGTATTTGATTTACGTCTTTTGATTAGTGAAGTGGAATTTAAGTTTGAAGAAGTAGAAGGAGCGAAATCAATTTCATTTTCGTCTGAAAAATGATCATCATTGTCGGAATACAAATTAAAATCTGGGTCTTTATCGAAATCATCGTGATCTTCATCAGAAGCCTCTAAATCAGACCCAGAAGGTATATCTTCAACTATCAAACATTTTTCAATTTCTCTTTTACTCAAACTTCTAGTATGTCGAAACATTTCTAAAAAAAACATTTGTCCCTATACAGTCCACGTAATTTACAAATTATAATAAACTAAAGCATATTATAACTTACCAAAATCTGGAAGAGTGAAATAAAGCAAAAACAAAATTTAATTTATAGTCACGTGCAATTATATAAATGCAGACACTAACTGCGTGGTGGTTATTGCAGTTGACCACCGAAAATGACGATATTACACATGATGTAAAGCAATTGAGTCGATTAGACTGAAAAATAGATTACTAAGAAAGGGAAATAAAGATAATCATAATACACAAATAATATGATAATGAATATTCTGGGAAAACCAACACAAATTAAATTCGACCAATATATATTTAGAAAATTCGATATAACTAAAATATGCCTAATATTAATTAATATTAATATATCCCATGCCATCTAGTGGTATATGAACTAATCAGCCATGGTGGTCAGCAACAACAACCACGAAATGAGAAAAAAAGAAAAAATATTTTCAAGGTGGTTAGCTTCACTAACCACCATGCAATAAGCAGAAAAATTAAGTGGTCAGCTGTACTAGCCACCATGCCGGAAAGAG
>NW_019101275.1:0-11616 GCF_001856785.1 Myzus persicae
TCATAATTTAAAACAAAATATTATAATATAATATAATATAAATTATAATATAATATAAATTATAATATAATATAATATAAATTATAATATAATATAATATAATATAATATACGTATTTGTAATTAAATATTAATTATTGATACTAATTAACGTTCAAAATATATTTGTTCAACTATTTGCATGTGATCGCCAATAGCCAATTTATATTTTGGCTGTGGTGAGTATTATTATTATTTCATACATATATTTATTATAATATATTACATTATATTATATTATATTATGAAATTAATTATTTGTATATGATTATAGTATGTATTATTATATTGTTTTATTCTTTTGTTCAGTGGTTTTTCACCCGTCATTGTACATCGTCAGCGCGAGCAATACCGATTACGTAACATTCGGTACCCGCGCACCTGCAGTTCACTTCCCCGCCCAAAACTACCTTAAATATTGGTTTGCAGAGAGCAGAAAAATATCAAAATTATCCCAGCATCTAACTCTACCCGATGGTATGTATTAAACAGACAAAATCTGTGGCCCAAGTTCAATGCAAAATGTCTTCAGCCTCAGAGGTGCCCGGCGTATCGGTTACAGGACGATCGGTCGAAAGGTTGATTTTATACGATTTTCTAAAGGGCGTTTAGCTGTTGCCGGGTGAATACAGCGGTAGACCACCGATGCACAATGAGAACGCCGTCTCCGTGATATTTGTAGTAGGCTAAAGCCTTGGTTTCCTACAAACACGCATCCGTGATTGCGTGGTGCGCGATGCGCGATGCGTGATCGCGCAAAAGTTGAAACCACGAAAAACTATGTAAGTGTTTATTAATAATTCACGCGCGAGATTGTCGATTCACGCACGTCAATCGCGCATCAGTTCCTACTCGAGCAACATTTGCGTGTCACGCAGCGGTGGACGATATACAAAATATTATTATAATATATTATAATACATAACTATTATCATATTAATATTATATATTTATATATATTGCAATATAATATATAATATTAAGCAAGACACACATCAGTCAATCAGTATCTGTATAGGTAAGTATGAATGCCATACTTAAATAAGTAATAATAAGTATGTTTTATTTTAAAAACTTAGTTATTTATTGTAAATTTTTGTTTGACAAATTCAAAAAATATTGAAAATCATATATTAGTTTTCGAATAACAATGGAGTCGAAATCGTTTAATACGACAGATGACGAAAAATTAATAGAATGTGTCCGAAATTATCCAGTGCTCTACAAATTGACTGACAAAAATTACAAAGACAATTCCATCAAAGAAAACGCATGGAAAGAAATTTCGCAAGTCATAGGAAAAAATGGTATGTATTATAATTAAATATATATTATTATGATAGCCAATAGGCAGTTTATTTTACACATTCGACAAAAAAAAGCACCGGATGTCCGGATAATAATATAATTTATGTTATAGATTTATAGAAAAGATTATACACAATGTCGTCACATTTAAAAACATAATTTTTAATGATTATTATACTTGAAATTATTTTAAAATCATAAGGTTAAATATTTTAAAACTATAATTGAACCGAAGAATTTGGTTTTGGTAGTATTCGTTCGTTCGTTTGTCGTTCGGATTCTAATGTAAACAATCAAATTATAATTATAGAAATCTCTTGCACAGACACAACGTGTACAAAGTATACGTATACGTACCAATCATATATAAATATCTATAAATATCTATTAATATTAAATATACATAGCCATTAGCCATATAGGTATACCTATATAAATAATACAAGGAAACATATAATTTGATTTTAACTTAAACAATATTAGTTGAATATAATACAAGTATAAATACTTATTCTAAAATTATCAAATAAAAGAAAATTATGAATTATAGAAATTACATTAAATTTAGTTTGGACTAATTTATTGTAACTTTTGAAAATAGCCCATGTACTATACAATATTATTATTTTAATTAGTTCTTGTTATATGTTTTTGCTGCCAGTTCACTGATCCTATCCTGGTGTTGAAATATTCTTTGAAAGTTTCCCTGATTCGAAAAGCTTCATGAGTTGCATTTCCTCCTGTTGCACTAAATTGGATCATGTTAGTTTGTTTGTCTGTTATGGGGTCTTTTTCTGTCAAATCTGCAGGGCACACCATTCGTTCATCTCGTAATAAATTATAGATTATACATGAGGCCATTACTAGGTTATCGACTGTCTCGGGAAGAATATTAATCGGCGTAAAAAATACTCGAAAATATTGACACATAATACCAAACGTATTTTCTGTTGTTCTTCGAGCTCGACTTAGACGATAATTAAAAATGGCTTTTGTTGGATCTGATGTCGATTGATTTCGAGGGTAGGGTCTCATCATTGTCTCCGTTAATTTAAATGCTTCATCACCTAAGAATACATGAGGTAAGACTATATCAGTATTTGGCAAACATTTTGGTTCTGGAAATTTAAATTCTCCGGTGGAAATCGATTTTCCCAAATTGGATTTGGGGAAAATTCCTGCATCGCCTTCTTTTCCATATGACCCTATGTCAACCACTAGGAACTTGTTATGCGCATCAACTAAAGCCAATAGAACAACAGAAAAAAATGATTTATAATTAAAGTACAGTGATCCAGAGTTGTCAGGGCAAACGATCCGTATGTGTTTCCCGTCGACAGCGCCGCAGCAATTTGGAAAATTCCACATTTCATAAAAATCTTCAGACACTTTTATTAAGCTGTTTTCAGTAGGTTCAGGTAATGCTATGTTTTTTAACCTGTTACAAATAGCTACAAGAACTTCCCTTATAATAGTACTTATCCAGCTGTGAGATATTCTGAATTGAAACGCAAGGGATCTATAACTCTCCCCGGTTGCTAAAAATCTGTAAAATGTAAATAAATTTCAATTATTTTTAGTAAACGATTGTAAAACACGATGGCGAACAATGAGGGATTCATATAAAAAAAATATGAAAAAACGTAAATTAGGCACCGGTTCAGCAGCACCGACAAAATCAAAATACAATGATAATGCATTAAGTTTCTTAGATAACATCGAAGACGAAAGAAGGTAAAAACGAATTATTATTATTAAAATACTTTGTATAAATTAGTAAATTACCTCTATGTATACACTATACAGGGTGTAATAGATAGAACTGACTTTTAGAATAACTTTTGTTCTAATTAATATTTTTTTAATTTTTCGTTTGTTTATTATTAAGAGACCCTTGCGCTACACGTTTATTATAATTTTTTAAGCATTATAAGAATAACTTGAGAAACTCAGTATTAAATTTTCAAGTATTTTGACTCGGCCAAAAAAATTTTATCGACGATTCAAAAAATAAATTATCAGAAATATCGAAAATACAGTTGTCTATTATTATTTTTTTTTTTAAACAGTTCTATCTGATACATCCTGTATATAATATGGTAACCTGTTCACATTTATTGTGAACATGGTAACAATTTTAATTATTATTAAATATTTTATATTTTGTATAAATAATAATTTATTGAGATGATTTAATGTTAATAATTTAAATATTGCCTACTTAAGTGGTCATATTATTTATAATGAAATTTTCAAGCAAAAAGTAAAAACAGTAAAATTTGTCGTAAACGAGATGTTTATGAAATCAGTTTAAGTTAACTTTCATAATTCCGAAAATGATTTTATTATTATAACACCATTATCTTACCACTTTTTATATTTTACTGCTTAATATTAAAACTTCTAATGATTTACGTAATTATTTTTAGAACTAAGTCAAATATAGCCTGCAATGACCATTTAAATAATTCAGAGGTTATTGAAAATGAATTATTTAATCAAAATTCGCAATCAGAGTTAGAGAAAATATCTTTTTCCAATTCTGATTTAATTTCGTTAGAAAAAGATACACCGATAGTTCATCAACCACTGGAAAAGGATATACGTGAAAGTATGACGGATACATTTCGAAAATCTTACGAAAAACAAAAAAAAATCGGAACGAAAGATAAGATGATAGAAGAAATCAGGAAAGGGCGAGAAGAGCGTTTGGCGGTGTTAAAGGAGATGAGACGAGGTGATCATGATCCAATTCAAACTTTTTTTAAAAGTATGGCTACGACGGTCGCAACATTTCCCCCGGAATTGGCCATAGAAGCAAAAACAAGAGTTTTCAATATCATTTCCGAAATGGAACTACGCGCATTAAATGCAAAGGCTTCATATACATCATCCATAGAACCAATTTTAGGAACATCGCATATGCCACCAAAAGTAGTTCCTACTGTATTCATCGAAGGCGATTCTTCAAGTTCTGCAAATACCATATCGGACATTTCTGAAAACAGTATTTCAAGCCCTACCGCAGCTGAAAACTCCAACTATGCTTATTTACACTATTATAATAATGATTATTAATGTTTTTCTTTTATAATTATTATACCAAGATGTTATAATTTTTTTTTTTTATTTTGCAAAGAAATTTAAAAAGGGTTATGTTTTTAATTTACATAAAAAAATATGAAAAATATAGTTTGTTTTAACATTAAAAATAATGTACAATGTTTGATTTATTAAAGAAATTATTTCATTGAATTTCAACATTTCATATAATATAATGGATATACATTTTAATAACTACAATGTATATACATCTTGTTTGTATGCTGTTATTAAAATTAAATTTCGGTGTTTAATTTGATGTATATTTCTATAAATTTTAAATTCTGAGCGGAGCGCTTACGATAATAATAACAAAATAAATTTATTATTAAATATCCTAGGTTGACAAACCGTCTTTGCTCAGAATCGTTTTTTGTAAACAACGAATATCATTGAATTCAAATTTAGTACCTACCATTATAATAATGACCTACTATACAGCAGAGCGACCCACTTAACCATTTTTATTTTTTATTTTAGTTCTTAAATATTTTTTTTAGAACTAATTTAATATATCCCTTACAACAATACCTTTTTTCATAACATAGTTATTACTAAATAAGTTATAAAGTTATAGTTAGATAAAAACTAACATAGGTATCTTCTATTTTTTTTAAATAACTGAATATACAATATACATCATATCAACATTTTAGTTACCTTAGAGTGAGACTTAGTTTTTCTTCCGGTGATATTGGCTTCTTAATTCTGTTACTTGGACGTCTTCTTATATCGTCTTTAATATAATTTAATATATAATTAAATAATTCAAACGATACCCTAAAATATGCACGAAATCTAGTCTCATTATCAATTAAGCGCCTTTCAACTAAAATATTGAAACATCCCTCTCGACTCCGTTCAGTAAATATTTCGTTGTCTTCTTCCCTCAAACAATTTGCAATCAATAACAGTTCTTCATCAGCTTCATCTTCTAAAATATTATACAGTGTCAACACGTCCATTTTGGTGCCTGACTAAACACAAACTAATAAAAATTTTCAAATTCCCAACCACGCACTCATAATCACGTGTGGTCTGGCAAAACACCTCTATCACGCATCACGCAAGTGTGACCCAGCAATCGCGCATCGCGCACCACGCAATCACGGATGCGTGTTTGTAGGAAACCAAGGCTTAACCAAAATCACAGGCATGGTATCTCGGGGTACTTTATACTATGTGTGTAAGTTTCAAAACGATCGGTCAAAGGCGATCTCATTGTGCATTGTTGGTACAGTGATACGCGTACAGTACATTTTATGCTAAATTACGTATAATCGTCTTTTAACCAAAATCACAGACATGGTCGCCCGATCTAAAATAATTTGTACACTTTCCATTCAGTTGAATAATATTAACGTTCCAAATACATTTAATCTCGAGGAACTATTGAGTTCCATTTAAAACGTGTTCTACAATTTCAACTCACTAAATCTATTGACGCTGGTCCCCCACAGGCACAACAATCATCTTCTGCTGTGGGATGATGTTCAGTGTACATTGACGGCTGCGATTCCACAACATCATTTTCGCGTCGACGTTTAGGGGTCATTATTTTTGACATAGGGTTTACGGGGTTATGATATACTTCGAAAATATAGTCAATATCAGCTAACGTCTGTTGTGAAGGCGTGAAAGGGTCACAGCTGGAACATACTTTCCAAGAGTATCTGTTAATGTTATATGATTGGAAATCATTCTCCGTAAAATTTGGCAATTTATTGTTTATCCTATGTGTTGAACTATTTAAAACCTACAAAAAATATCATATAATGTTCAATAATACCATTTTAATTCATCCATTAAGAACGTTAGCTACAAACTCACCCCGATCAATGGTTCAGGGTTTCGGATCCACGTCGCTACCTCTTGGTACACTGGGTTCCTCTGAAATAACGCCTGAAAAATGCATTTCACTGTGTCTGCTTGCCTATTTCTTTTCAATCTCAATGACGCCGAGTATACCAATATCTCTTCGCTTGTCACACAATGAGGTGAGATATTCAATATGTATGCTACGAACTCTCGGTAAACGATCGCCACCAGTTTTCGAAAATGCATGTTGAGTTTAAATCGTGTTAAAATCGTGTTAAAATATCGTGTTAAAATCGTGTTAAAATCGTGTTAAAATTGGTTTATTCAAATAGTGGAAAAAATATATAATGTATATATTAAGTAACTAAGAAAAATATAAAATTCTTATTTTGGCCAATTAGATATTAGCTAGGTATATATATTTTATTATTTGTAAAACGAATAGTATATTATACTTACATTGTTATCGCGTTTTTTTTTTAATTGACCTGGGCGCATACCGCCAGACAGGCCCGGATTAAGGGCCGTACATGTTTTCGCCCAAAATCAACCTTTTGGTTTTCGCCCAAATGACCTTTTTTACCCAAACATTAAAAAGAGTGATTTGGTTTTCGCCCAAAAAAATATAATTCATAGGAAACGAAAAAACATTTTAGTTACCACTATATATTTTTTTATTTGAATATGTGCCTATGCCCTTTAGTCTATACCTACATAATTTTTAAAAAACATAAGTTTATAAGTTTATAAGTTTATAAATTTAAAACATATAAAAAAAAATAGTATAATATTGAAAACCAAATTATTTGTCAAAGTTATGGCACATATAATAGGCAAGTGTAAAACATATAAGTCAATGTAAATAATATATATAAAAACATAGAAAATGAATTTAGATTTATATAAATTTAAAACATATTAAAAAAAATAGTATAATATTGAAAACCAAATTATTTGTCAAAGTTATGGCACATATAATAGGCAAGTGTAAAACATATAAGTCAATGTAAATAATATATATAAAAACATAGAAAATGAATTTAGATTTATATAAATTTAAAACATATTAAAAAAAATAGTATAATATTGAAAACCAAATTATTTGTCAAAGTTATGGCACATATAATAGGCAAGTGTAAAACATATAAGTCAATGTAAATAATATATATAAAAACATAGAAAATGAATTTAGATTTATATAAATTTAAAACATATTAAAAAAAATAGTATAATATTGAAAACCAAATTATTTGTCAAAGTTATGGCACATATAATAGGCAAGTGTAAAACATATAAGTCAATGTAAATAATATATATAAAAACATAGAAAATGAATTTAGATTTATATAAATTTAAAACATATTAAAAAAAATAGTATAATATTGAAAACCAAATTATTTGTCAAAGTTATGGCACATATAATAGGCAAGTGTAAAACATATAAGTCAATGTAAATAATATATATAAAAACATAGAAAATGAATTTAGATTTATATAAATTTAAAACATATTAAAAAAAATAGTATAATATTGAAAACCAAATTATTTGTCAAAGTTATGGCACATATAATAGGCAAGTGTAAAACATATAAGTCAATGTAAATAATATATATAAAAACATAGAAAATGAATTTAGATTTATATAAATNAAAAAAATAGTATAATATTAAAAACGAAATTATTTGTCAAAGTTGTGACACATAGATTTTATAAATTCGTATCGTGTGAGCTGACCAGATTTGTATTTCATAATTTTTGATTGGTTAGTTTCTTGTCGCTTGTATTCTTTTGAAATTTTCAAAAAATGTGCACTATTAATTTTAACATAAATGTCGACTTGAACTTGGAGAATAATATTTAACCATGGCATGATAGACGGTAATTTTGTATTAAAATTTTTATTAAAGTGCGAGTGAAATGATTCGCATGTATTTGTAGTTAGCCTAAGACTTGAAGAATTACATGCCCAAAGCTTAGGAGGAAAAGTACTGTCTTCTGAAATATAATGTTCAGTTAAATAATCGCAGTATTGTGTTAACTTATCATCAATTGGACAATCTTCCATTAAATCCTCGACAAAACAGTCAGAAACTTCTTCAGGCTCTAAAAATATTAAACCAAATGTACTATGTAACCATGTCCCAATAATTGATGAACTATCATTGTAATCACTGACTAAACCAAATTTCTGTATGCTTCGCCACCATGACTGCGTGAGGTGAAATCTACAACCAATTATATGGCTTGAAGGCCAAACTTTCGTGACGGCAATATGTATTGACATTTCAAAATCAATTACTACTTGTTTGGGTAAAAAAGTTTGTCCGATTCGATTACATTTATTGATAATTTCATTAAACACATATGCATAAGTTTCAGTTATTTTATCGGGCAACAAACAAATAACCAACGGTATATAATTTCCATTTTTAGAACCATGTATAGTAAACATTTGAGTCCAAAATCGAGCACAGCATTTAAACGTTCCGTCAACGTAAATTGAATCGACGTCGCATAACATTTTTAAATTTGTATCGCATGAAAAAATAACAACATTTTTTATTTGATCATTGAGAATTAAAAATTGTTCACCTTTACAAGTTATTACATTCGTATTTTCTAAAGCTAATTGAGCTTCAATAATATTTTTAGGAATTACTGGAAGAACTTTTCTACGACTGTCATATATAACATTTCTAATTTTATTTATATCGTCATTGGTGAAATTCTCTATAAAAGAACTATTTTGTGTTAATTCTTTTAGTATTATTTTTTTTGGATAAGTATGGGCATCATCTAATGCCTTACGTTTACACGCTGTACTCACAATTTGCCTATTAATTTCGTTTACGTTTGATGGATCGTGGTCGTGTTCAATGGAATCAAGTGCGCTCGTTACTATTCCTGCTGCAGTCGTGTATATCTTCGTTGTACAAATACGTTTAATACAGCGCCAACGAATTAAGCCAGTTGTAATATTTTCCGAACCAAAATTATACTTATAGTTCTTGAAAGCAATCATTTTTTTCCCTCTTTTACTTTCTAAAAACACCACGTCCATTTTAAAATTTAAGTAAAATGATATATCGGCACGAACGAAGGACTCGCGACTGTGCACTGTGCAGGTGCCAGGTACCTATGTGATTTTATTTCGAATATTGTATCCGTACATTCAGTGCAATTATCGATTATGACTTATCTTTATCGACGAGTAATAAGATTATCGCTAAACTAACAGTGGTACTAATTGGGTATAACTGCAATAACACTTTATCGCGGTGAAATCCGAAAGCGCAAATCCAAAATACCTAATATTACTGATATTAGTATATTTTACTGATGGTTATAATTTTAATTTTATAAATTTTTTTTTCTATGTTTTTAATAATATGTTTCAATCGTTTATCGTTTCCGTTTTGTTATCTGGAATGCATTTTGTTGTTTTTTTTATATTAATAGACAGTGGTCACCAAAATGTTTTTTTCGTTTCCTATGAATTATATTTCTTTGGGCGAAAACAAAATCACTCTTTTTTGTGTTTGGGTAAAAAAGGTCATTTGGGCAAAAACCAAAAGGTCGTTTTTGGGCGAAAACCGATTCGCCCGGATTAAGGCGTAAGCAGTGTAGGCTTCAGCCTATACAACCACAGATTTAGCGGCACGGGTACCGCTGTTATTTTTATTTAAATATCGGAAGTTTGAAATAGTAATAAATCAATGCGTTTTGTAGTTCGGTCTTCTAAACCACGTTTTATTTTTAGATTATATATATGTAGATTATAGACTCATAGATAAGTGTATTCTTTTTTCAAAATTAATTTTCACGGATAAAAGGGTGAAATCTGTTCTCTCTATGTATAATTACATCAAGACCAAAGAAGTAGTGTGTATGTTTCCAAATTTAGAAATAGTTATGCGTATGTATAAGTACAGCAGTTTCAAACTGCTCAGACGAAAGGGCTATTCTTTCCTTAAAAGAGTTAAGTCCTATTTGAGGTCCACCATGAAGGAGTAAAGGCTGAATGCATTAGCGATATTTAGCATTGCAGCAGAATTGGTTGAAAAATTAGATTTTAATGCGATACTATTAACACATTTGTCCATCAAAAAGCAAGAAAAATAAAAGTATAAAATAATGGTTAATAGCAGACTATCTCCTCTTTCCAAGGACGTAATTTTTATAGCTGTAGGGTGGATGGTTATTTTACTACCGCTATATTCACCCGGCAACAGCTAAACGCCCTTTTGGAAAATCGTATAAAATCAACCCTTCGACCAATCGTTTTGAAACTTACACACATAGTATAAAGTACCCCGAGCTACCATGTCTGTGATTTTAGTTAGCCTACTACAAATATCACGGAGACGGCGATCTCATTGTGCATTGTTGGTAAAGTGATACGCGTACAGTACATTTTATGCTAATTTACGTATAATCATCTTTTAAAAAATTCCAAAAATCGTATAAAATCAACCTTTTGACCGATCGTTTTGAAATTTACACACATAGTATAGAGTACCCCGAGCTACCATGCCTGTGATTTTGGTTAGCCTACTACAAATATCACGGAGACGGCGTTCTCATTGTGCATCGGTGGTCTACCGCTGTATTCACCCAGCAACAGCTAAACGCCCTTTGGAAAATCGTATAAAATCAACCCTTCGACCAATCGTTTTGAAACTTACACACATAGTATAGAGTACCCCGAGCTACCATGCCTGTGATTTTGGTTAGCCTACTACAAATATCACGGAGACGGCGATCTCATTGTGCATTGTTGGTACAGTGATATGCGTACAGTACATTTTTATGCTAAATTACGTATAATCGTCTCTGAAAAAATTCCAAAAATCGTATAAGATCAACCCCTCGACAGCTAAACGCCCGCTGTTGGGACGACGGTTTTTTGTTTACGAATTTTTCAAACTTACGATATTTCATACTGTTGCCTCATGGCGGGCTCTTCTTCCAGACATCGTGAACTGCACAGTAAGCGATGCCTCCCGTATATATAAATAATGTTTAATTTGCCTTTTATTTACATAATATTAAATTAATATATTTATATTATTTAGTTGGTTGTGTTCCAAGTGAAAAAATATATAAAATAGATGAAGATGAAGGTCCACCTGTGTTGAAAGTCATTAAATTTAAGCAAATAAAACGCTTAAAAAAAAATAAGTATCAGAATGATATAAGTTTATTTTATTTTTATAATCTGGATTAAAAACTAAATAACTAATAAATTATTATATCTTTAGAAAACCTTCAGATATATAACTTTGGCTATAAATGATTTGAGGGGGATGGGCCATGAAGTTATACAAATGGAAGCAATTGATATTTATTT
>NW_019101276.1:0-3252 GCF_001856785.1 Myzus persicae
GCCAACGATAGAAAAGAGTTTGGAAATAAAAATATTTTTAAAGAGTTAATTGCTGAAATTAACCATTTACAAAATAATGGCATAAACATTAATATCAATAATCAAAATTACACTTTATATTTCTCTTTAGCATTAATTCTTGGCGATAATTTGGGTTTACATTCAATGTTGGGATTTAGTGAAAGTTTCATGGCAAATTTTCCATGTCGATTTTGTAAGTCTTCTAAATTTGACTGTAATTACTCGGTAATTTGTGACAGTGCTAAATCACGCAATGAAGAGAATTACTTACAAGATTTAGCTACAAATAACTTGTCACTGACAGGTATTAATGAAGAATGTGTATGGAATCAAATTAATGGGTTTCATGCAGTTCATAACTATTCTGTAGATTTAATGCACGATATTTTAGAAGGTGTTTGTTCGTATGATATATGTGGCATACTATATGAATTCATTATTAATTTCAAGTATTTTTCTTTGGAACAATTAAATAATCGAATACAATATTTTAACTATGGTTCTCTTGATATTCAAAATAAACCGCAAATAAT
Organism: Myzus persicae; assembly: GCF_001856785.1. Classification (NCBI taxonomy): domain Eukaryota; kingdom Metazoa; phylum Arthropoda; class Insecta; order Hemiptera; family Aphididae; genus Myzus; species Myzus persicae. The sequence continues at coordinate 555 of NW_019101276.1, forward strand.
TACTATTAATGTTATAAAAAAAAAGAAAAAAATTAAAATGTCTGCTAGTGAAATGTTATGTTTTAGTCGACATTTGGGTGTTATGATTGGTGATCTGGTTCCAAGAGATTCTGAATATTGGCAACTTTATATACTGTTGAGAAAGATTATTGAGATAGTTACATTAAAATCAATCCAACCTTCATATGCATTAATTTTAACAACATTAATATCAGAACATCACCAGTTGTATTTAAAACTCTTTAACACCAACTTAAAACCAAAACACCACCATTTGTTACATTACCCAGATATTATGAAAAAAGTTGGCCCCTTGTCCCATTTATGGTCTATGAGATATGAATCAAAACACAGAGAGTCTAAATTAACTGCCCATTCCATTACTAGCAGAAAAAATATTTGTCTTACATTAGCTTTAAAACATCAATTAAAATTTGCCTACCGCTTGCTATCAAAATCAAGTATTTTATCCTCATCAATAAATATAGGGAAAGAAATAAGTTTGTCTGAAGTTGTCATAGAAAATATTCAACTTGACATTAGTGGTCCAACTATTGATTTTAATTCTGTGAGATTTGTGTCTTGGGTGGAGGTGAAAGGTACTCGATATTCTACTAAGCAGTCTAAACATAATACGATAATAATAGTTGATTTAGAAGATTTTCCAATATTTATAACAGTAAAATATATTTTTTTTAAACCCCAGAATGACATACCATTTTTAATTGGTCAATGTTTCAAAACCTTACAGTTTGACGAACATTTTCAGGCTTATGAGGTTAAAAGCTGTAATGATTTAATGTGTATTTCTTTCAACGATCTTCTTGTTGAACATAGTCCATGTGTTCTTAACACAATATCTAATGAATGTGCATATAAATCTTGTACATTTTAAAGTACCTAATAGTCAATAGATGTTCATATTTATTTTTTGTTATTAATTTATTACTTAACTATTTATTTGTTTACATTCAACTTAATAAATAATTAATGCTATGTTATTACTTACTATATTATATACCTACTATTATTATTTTTTAACTAATGTATTTAATGTATCAATAAACATACTTTTTAAATTATTTGCATCCATGTAATTATTATTTGTTTATTGTTTGTACCTATTTCTTTTTTTTTATACTTTCCTATTATTTAAGTACAAATAAATTATAATTAATATAAATTATCTAAAAAAATGGAGTATAGATCTAAATAACCAAACTCATATGTTGCAGCAACTAAATTTAATAGTTGATAGTACTATACGAGTAAGTAAAATTATATTTCCAATCTAATAATTAGGTCTAAGCAACCAAACTTACATGTTGCAGCAACTAAATTTAATAGTTGATTATACTATACTAGTTAGTATAAAATTATAGTTCCAATCTAATAATTAGGTTTAACCAACCAAAGTCATATGTTGCAGCAACTAAATTGAACAGTTGATTGTACCATGCCAATAAGTAAGAAAAAATATTTTCAATCTAATAATTAGGTTATTATAACTTAAACGTTATGTTGTTGTAGCTATTTAATCATTTTCAACCATATAAAATGGTTATTCCAACACAGTAATATCAACTAAAGACGATTAGGTCACCCAACCATGTTGAATGATAGTCTGTATAGCTACCATGGTTTATGGTTGGGGTAACTATTTAAATGGTAACTGTAACTATTTATTTTTTTCCGTGTATATGACTACTTTCAACATTCTTGCCAAAATCCTTCCAACCAAAAAATATTTTTTGAAAAATGTCCCTAGCCTTCCTAAAAACTTAAAGTAACCTTTTGCAAATCATATATTCGATTATTAAAATAAATAAAACATTTTATCATCATTATTTTATAATTAATTTTTGCCAACAAAATAAATTATACAAAAAAAAATTTAGTGAAAAATCGTACTTCTCAGTTTGAAAACTGACTGTGCCATACGTTTGGATAAATCAATTCTTGTTTGCAGTTAGCATTCTACCGAACAAAAACTGAATTTGTATTCATTACTTAAAATAAATTGTATTGAAGTGAAATTATAATTTAAAAAAAAATATTATGACTGAAATTTAAATTTAGTTGTTTGGGTCAATACTTAACACCTATGTTTAAAATTGTACACAAATAAGTAAATGGAAACTTATAAAATGTATGATAACTGATAAGAACTTAGTTGGTACACGGACCTGGACGTTTCGCCACCACCGTTTCGCCGGCCGGGCAAATTTCCGACCAACCCTTCCAATTTTGAAAACATATTCATTTTTAAAAAGGAGATGCTGGAAGAGAGAACGTGTTGATGGCGGCAAAATTACATTCTTTCCTGTGAATAATTATTTCCAGCGTCAATGATTTGACTATTGTTTTTAACATGAAAAAAAATTATAAAAAGCGGGTAAGTCGATGTCGCTCTGCTGTATAGTAAGTTACAAGTGATTCACTGTATAATGGATGGAATTAAATTTGAATTCAATGATACAATATCATTGTATAAGAAAAACGATTATGAGTGGAGACGGTATGTCAGTCTTGGTTTAAGACATATTAATACCAATATAACTGAGTCAAAATTCAAATTTTAAATGCTTATAAAAAAAAATGTGCCTATGTATTTTAAATATTTTACAATTGCTATTGTAAAAATATATCAGGAGCCTTGTATTAAATTTTCAAGCTTTTTCGCCCAACAAATAAAATT
>NW_019101276.1:4998-11143 GCF_001856785.1 Myzus persicae
ATTCGAATAAAATATTATTCTTTATTCATTTATTTTTCATTTGATTATTCTAGTTTATTTTTATTCACCATTTTAATTTTTACGATGATTTGTTATTCTCTATTATATGGGTTATTCTACATTTTTTTATTCATCATCACAGGCGTGCGCACGGGGGGGGGGGGGGCAGGGTGGGCAACTGCCCCCCCTGCGGGCCGAACTTTTTTGCAAATAAATATTACTTACCACTTGCGTAATCGTGTTCGAGAGTTTGTGACTGATATAAATTATAAATACGATAACAATTTACCACGAATCTGTGATATGGGAAAAATTATCAGTTCAGAATTATAGTTACCAATGATACCGACTGACAAGTTATATGTTATAAACCATGATTTTAAAGAGTTCTTTATAATGGGTCGCTACCTTTTGTTCCAAAAAATATTTGTTCCAATGTTGTTATCAATATCCGTGGTTACAATCACGGACTAAGATATAATGGACTGGCATCGAAACATTTTCGGTGGTTCACAAATGTCTGGTGTTATCATGTGTTATGGGGCCTTAGCTGTTACTAGCGCGCATGGTGGTTTAATTTTAAACTATGAACTATATAATAATATGGTGGTATATTGTAATGGTGTTTGAATTTTGAAATTGTTCAACTATTTTATACGTATTTGACTATTGAGTATTAAGTATTAAAAGTTTAATCAAAGTTATAGATACATTTATTATTAATACTTAAATTCAAATTTTCACATAACATGACAAGGTTTATTTACACAAGAAACAAATAAACTATTATTTTTTATTAAAGTGTATTATGTATTAACCAGTTTTGAATGTTTTTTCTTTTTGGCGTTATTTTTGTTTTGATTTTTATTCATCACAAGTGTATACTGCCGCATTCTCATCACAATGTAATCAGATAAAATAAACTTAAGTACTTCAGTTTTGTGATCTAGACATGGGAATTTGATTGGACCATATTCTTCAAAGAAATTATTCAAAGTGAGCTCAAAGACATCATTACTGTCGCAAAACTTTGAAAATGAGTCTTCAAAAGCTGACAATATTTTAAAGACAAATTCATTTGGGTGGATCAAACCGCCTTTAGTCTTTAGATTTACCAACGTAGCTTCTGGTTTATCTGAATACGTTTTTGTACCTATGGAAGTAATTTACTTTATAGTTATAGTAAGACATTTTTAATTTTAATGTTATAATTTTATATAGTTTTAATTATTTATGTTATGTTGAAAGGTACCTACCAATCAATGCTTTTCTGCAAAGTTCACAAGTAATGCGCTTGGTAATATTTTTAGTAATGTATCCACAAATGTAATAAATAACGCAGTCTTTTGCTTCAGCTTTAAAGTAGCTGTGTATACTTGCATCAAACACAATATCTATGTCGGTTTCTTGTACAACCAACATGTCCAATTTTTGTCTTAATAAATTAATTTTATTAAAACGCTCAGTTGGATCATTATTAAAAACAGTTTTTAAGTCATTAAGAGTAATTTTTGGTGTACCACTGTCCAAAATCTTGCAATTCCCTGTTTTTGGTGGCTTTAAAATTGAATACATTGAAAGGGTTTTGTATATTTGTAAAAAAGTTGCTGAACACGGATGATCATTTGGTCCGCTTACTTGTCTTGCAATACCAAAAAATTGCTTGTTAAAAAAAAAAATACATTAATTAGGTAGCTTCTAGTATTATATTATTATTATTTTTATTCTTACTTCTATTCGATCTTGATTAAACTTGGATGACAAAACATATTTAAATTGGCAATGTTCCAACAGATACATAGATAACTCTATTGAGATTGAATAGTAACCCTTAAACCGTCTGCTGTTGATTGGCTTAAAAATTCTTCTTTAGATATACATTGCTTGGTAATTTGATCTTCCCATTTATTTAACCAAATCAGAGTATCTTCTAAAACCTAATTAATAAATAAATTATATAAATTTGTACATTTTTTAAGTTGATAATGATGAAAAAGTACTTAGGTACCTGTAAGAATACAACACACAATGATTTCTTATAATATATAATTATGTGTTTTTATTCTCACGTAAATAAATTCAAACATATTCGCCTAAGAATTTTATAATATTTTCTTCTAAACGAACAAATGCTCTTCGAGCTACAGATATTTTATTCACAGAAGTTTACAATATATTCTTTTCNTACCTCAAAGTCTTTACTATTTTGTTTTATGCCTTCTGCAGGGTATTTTCGGTTTAAAATATCAAATAAACTATTGAAACGTTCTGTGAATAGTTGGGTTTCATAACTATTTTTTAGACAATCTACTTTGGCAAATTCTCTGTAAAACTCAATACCCTTTGCCATAGAGTTACTTAAAATCTAAGAATAAATGAAAGATATAATAGGTATGCAGGTTAGTTTAAACGTTGGAATAATGTTGGAATAATATATTAACCTGAGTTGCTAACCGTACATTCATTTTACTGAAACTGTCTACAGTTAAATGCCTTTCAGTTATTTTAGGAACAACTCTTGTTGGTGCATCTGTACTTCTTGCAATATCACAATTAAAAACATCAATATAATGACTCCATCTGATGTAAGGTTTTTCTGGTGATTCCTACAGTAATGTAAGTACATTAATTTATAATTGAATTCAATATTTTTTTAATACCTAATTTTAATTATTTAGTAGGTACTTGCCCGTAAACTTTTTTTGTTATGTAGTCTATTTCTAACATTTTTAATAAGGTGTGGTGCGTCAGAAAACATAAAAATATGTCTCTTGTTATCTAAAGGATGGTCAAATTTGTTATTAATTTTATCTTTACTTCCACTAATTCCTAGTTCAGTCCATAGTTTTCGATTACTTGTTGCTGCGTCAGACACAACACCATCTACTTTTGCTCCAGCGTTTTCTAATAAACATATGGCTTTGATGACTAATTGAGCAAGCACTATACCTAAAATTATGAGAATTTAAAATAGTTGAATAGGTTTTAAAATTAATATTCATATTATTTATTAACTAGGTACCTACCTACTTTTTAAGTAAAAAATACTTGAATAATTCAACTCAGCACTAAATTATTTCTAAAATACAAACATTAAACATGCACCACAAGCAAGTAGACAAAGAAAATAGGTAGGTATATAAAACATAAATGCCATAACACCTTAACACAACATAGATAATCCTTTTATTAATAATAATTGTATTATTTAACTACACAATTTTTTACATTATACTATATTATAATATTATATAAACATAAAGAGAAAAAATATATATATTTACTTATATAATTAATATTATAGTTAGATATGTGAGAAATGTATATTACAAATTGTAATTATTTAATTTATAAGAACTATTTAATGGACCTCTTGATGCAAACACAGCAATAGGCTGTGTGAAATTAGCAGCAAAACTTTGAAATAAAAACACTAATCCATGGTTGGCTTTTAACCCTGTTGTAGGTACTTCACCACCAAAATCTTCCAAACCAGAATACGTTAAACTTTGAGAATCTACACTTAAGCTTTCGCGTAGAAATATCTCATCAAATACCAATTGACCACGCCTTTGCTCTTCTCTTAGCATTGTAATTTTTTTTTTGAATAATTGGAAAAATTGTTCATCAAAACCACATTTTGTCTTGACTAGTGACAAATACTTTCTAATTGTACGAGGACAAGGCAAAGGTAAAATGTCCTGTTCTCTTAGAAATGCATATGTTGATGATGAGCTACAGAAAGGTTAATTTAATTTATGATAATTTAATTTCAGAAACAATATATTATTCTGAACCTACCGGATTTTTAACAAAATACATAAAAGAATCCAATCTTCAGAATACCGCATATTTTTTTTATTTTTGATTTTACTAGTATTAATTATTTCCCGAATTAAAACTGTTTGAGGAGCACTTAGATTTTTTGAACTCATAATCTCGTTTATAGAAGCATTAGATAAAATTTTCGTTTTTTGTTGCAGTTTTTCCAAATCAAAGTTTAATTTGCCAATGACAGTTCGCAGTCTAAGTTTACATTTATAATATAATATATAATAAACAACCTATTTAGTATTACAATTAGATTACATAGCTTCAATCAACTTTTTAACTACCTATACCTACACATTTTGATGTGTTCGGTATAATTAAATTAATACATATTAATAGAAGCTATGTTAAAATTAAGTATATAATTTAAAATATTGAACTACTACCTAGTATTGGCCTTTTTCAATATTCGTCTGTCCTTCAAAATTATTTTAAAAGTTCTACGCCTTCTTGGTGTAAGTGTTCCTCCAATATAAGATTTCTGACTCTCTATTTTTGATAATCTTACTTTACGTTTGTGAAAATACCAAATTAAAGAGTCGCAGGATTTACACCTTTTTTTCATATCCATATCCATTAAAATTGGACATTTTATGTGACGCCACAATGTATCATTTTCCAATACTACACTTTGTGAACAAATCCCTAAATAGTATATAATTAAACAGAATAGGATGGGAATTATGTTATTATTTTAATTGTATCATAGATGAAAAACAATGGTTTTAAGTAGGTACCTACCAGGAAAATTCATCGAGGTTGGACCACCTCCACAAATTTCTTTGTAGTCAATTATTTCAATTACTCTTGATATATCTCTTAAATTTACAGGGAATTCAAGTTTAGTGATTTGGTGATCAATATCAACAGATAATTGATACACATACAAAAAAATTTCCAAAGTATTTTTAAATACTAATTGCTTCTCAATTTTTAATTTACCATCAATAATATTTGATTTATAAAATACTATTGCATTGTTATTTGAATATGTAATCTATCCTTCAGGCAAGCTAACTCTTTTAAAATTATTTAAAAGAGCATCAAATGACAATGACTCATAATTATCAACCTAATATTTATATTTTCAAAATTAATTTATGTTATGATTTAAACATTTTATTAAAACCGAGTTAGTAATAAAGATAGTACTTCAGATATTTTTATGCATTTATTAGGCGACTCTCCATCCAACATAGATTCATTTAGCAAATCATTTTTTGGTTGAATTATTGCTTTTGGTTCCTTTTAAAATATGATCATAGAAATTTTAAATCAGTTATATAGGTTCATATATTTTTACACAAGTAGGTAGGTATTATAATATATTAATATTACAATAAGGTACATGTAAATTATTAGAAATTTTTTTTTTAAATTTTGATAACCTATAACAGACAATATTATTACAAGTACTTATATTTATTAAATTTAGTACTCACATTTTCTTCAAATAATTTCTTACGGCATAATCTTTCATCATACAATTTAGCATAATTGTGATCTAACAAAAATCTCCTACCCCCCCTTATGGATTTCTTTTTAAAAGGGAAAATAGTTGGAATGGTTCCTTTTTTCAGGTCACATCTTATTCTACATCCAATGTCCTGAAGGTACATTGGTTTTAAACAAAGAATAAATTTAAGATATTATTGTTAACTCTATATAAATAAATTAACCATATAATTAGATACATACATCAGCAATATCCCGTGGACCTAAATAATTGGTAACTATATCTTCAGGTAAAAAATGGTCAGCACATACAAATTTTACCAATGTTTCTTTACAGTTTGCATTGCTTATAGCTTCTTTCCACTCAGAATATAATGCTCTTGGTGGAGCAAATAATGAAATTTTTGGTTTGCGTTTTATACTAGCACATTCTTCAACAGAACACTTCTTAACTTTCATTTTGAATTTCAAAATTTTAAATAACGAGACAAACAAGTAGTAAAATTAGTCTTATCTAACTTACAAGCGTGTTAATTTACAACTTTATGGGTTATTATAATTTGTTTTCGATTTATTTATTAAATGGAAATCATCCAAAATTAGATATGTAGGTATTTTAAATTATAGCAGATTAATAGCTTAAAATTAAACCACTATGCGCGCTAGTAACAGCTAAGGCCCCATAACACGTGATAACACCAGACATTTGTGAGTCGTACTCTCTACCCTCTTCACCATGTAGATGCCAGTCCATTATATCTTAGTCCGTGGTTACAATTATAAAACAGAATATACAGATTATGTCGATAGCCGATAAGCGCAAATGAAAATATTAATATTGATTATTGGCGTTTGGTGA
>NW_019101277.1:0-6513 GCF_001856785.1 Myzus persicae
TATTTTTGTGTCCGCTTATCAAGTTGAACTTTTTTTTTTATTTTATGATTCTTAAAATGCATTTGCATGCGAGCTCCCTTTAACATTTTTTAAATTTAAATATTATTGAAGTTGATTTTTTGTTATTCACATTTTTTAAACTTTGGGATATAGTAAGTGGTTTCAAAAAGATCATTGTTTATTGAACTAATTGTTTTGAGTATGATTTTCAGTCAATGAATTTGAATATTAAGTTTAACTTTTTGTTTAATTATTACAACTTCCAACAACTTGAAGCACACAATATATTCGAAATGCGATAAAGACTTTTATATGTGCTTCAACCTGAAAGTATGATTGGATGTACGTTTAAGAAGTAACTAGTTAGTATTAATATTTTATAAGCATGTGTTGGCCCCGTGTTACAAGTGCTCATTCTCAAGATCTCATTTAGCAATGAAAGTTTTAATATTGGAGTGATTATTATTATTTGGAATCAACGAAGATGAATGATAACTGCTTAAATAAAATTTGATATGTTTCAAACTTGTAAGACGCATTTGAACAATTGGAGACCACACATTCAGGTGAAACGTCTTTCTTAAAGCAACATCTTTTTATTAATTATTTAAGCTTCAGAAATTCTAGGAAGATGTCTAGATTTGAAGCAACTAAATAACATATTGAAATAATTTTATTTTGAAATTCTTTGAGCATTATCTGGATGATAAACTTTCCCCCTTCCACTGCCAATTACTGGCTAAAATAATAGTAATTTTTAGCGATTCTATAAACCGTGCACTATATGGCTAACAGCATCTTTTGTAGGGGTCACGGTTGGGTTCGAGTAACAAGTGTGTATGTGAAGCTAGGATTCGTCACTAAACACCCAGGTGGTCACCCATCCGAATGCTAGCTACGCCGGCCGATGATTGACACCCATTAGGGACTTCAGAAAATCACCGTACCACACCAAGCCCCAACTGCATTCTTTTTGTTTCGTATTAATTGTATATTACATATTATTTTGTATGCCAATTTGATTGTAAATAAACCGTGCACTATGGCTAACAGCATCTTTTGTAGATGTCATGGTAGGGTTTAAGTAACACTTGTGTAAGTGGAGCTAGGATTCGTCACTAAACACCCAGGTGGTCACCCATCCGGATGCTAGCTATGCCGGCCGATGATTGACACCCATTAGAGACTTCAGCCAATCACCACGCCACACCAAGCCCCAACTGTATCCTTAATATTTTGTATTGGTTATTAATACATATTTATTATTTAGTTTATTATATTTCCTATTGCTACGTCAGGTATTGGCTTACGAATAGTGTTTCAACCATGCCGAAGGAAAATTACATATAGATACTTTAACGTAAATTATTACACAGGTTAAAGGGTATCCTTACCTACATCTATTATACACCAATATCAGGATTATTTTTTTAACCTTATATAAGTATTTAGTTAAATACGTAAATATTACAATTAGTTGCTTCTAATCTTGTAACACCATTTCTATAGGGCCTAACCACAGTTTTTCTCTGATTTCAACAAATTACTACAAGACTGGTTATTTGATTTAATTGCATAGAGTAATGGTTCAATATAATGTTATCATTCGTCTAAGTTAAACATTATGCTGTGATTAATTCATTATTAGGTATCCAAAATCTTTCAATGTATATTATTTATCTAACATGTTTTTAATTATTTACACATTCGAGGCAATTTTTATTTTATTAATAGTTTAATATGATTTCTAAGTACATACTTGATTTATAAACTTCATCGACAAATTATTAAACACTGCCTACCGAATACCGTAGAAGTACTACACCTACTATTGGACCAAAATTAAATAAATAATTAAATATTAATATCAACTGTCAGCAATGTAGTATATGTGATTTTTTCTATCGTTGACAAACATTTTTTTTAATATAAGAAATTAAGAATATGGCAATTTACTATTAAAAAATTGTTGTTATTTTATATGGAGTGATAAATCTAATGTAAGGAAATATCATTATTTTATTATTTTTTTTTTTATATTCTTAAGCAAAATATTTTTTGGAGTACTTATGGAGATTATATTAATCAAATTTTGGACAAATAGGCAGGTTTTTTGGCAACAAGTTGAGTCAATCGCATCGGTGGTAAGATCACTAACTTGAAGTTAAAAGTAATAATTAAAAATGATTTCTGTGTCCACGATTGCCTCACCGGGGCAGATTCATTGATGGAAGCAATTGAATTGCGTGACGAATTAATATAAATTATGCGAGGTGGGGGATTCGAATTATCAAAATGGACTACGAACCACACGGATTCATCTCCGAGTCAAAACAGAGATTAATTAAAGACTGTACAAATGGATAGAGAAAGCATGAAAACTCTAGGTTTTTACTGGAAACCAAAAAGTGATTACTACATACGTACGCCGTACAAGTACCGTAAGTAAAAACTGAAACAACAAGAAGACATATTCTTGCCGGCCTTGCAATGTTTGAATTTTTTTTGAAATGTTTAAATTTAAATTTAAAAAAAATTATGGTAAATTGAATGTATCTTATACCTATACTACTGATTAAAAAAAATACAGTAAGTGGAATCAACATAAACAAATTTCCACTGAAATTGATAGCCGGCGGAATCAATAAATAAAAAAGCTCGGCAGAATCGATAAATAAAAAAGCTTGGTGGAATCGATAGCCGGCGGAATTGATATTAAAACGGTGGAATCGAAAAAACCCTGTTATTTGACCCATTCGGCTTAGTAGGTCCGGTAATATTGGTGGGTAAAATATTGTTACAAAGTTTATGGCGTGAGAAAATCGGTTGGAACAGCCCAGTTCCATCACACACACAAGTACAGCGGGAGACATATAATAATTGTCTAAACGAGCTCAATTCATTTAGTACACCTCGTTAGCTGGGCTCCGACAAGAAGAAATTAATAGAGATACACGGATTTGCTGATGCATCCACGAAAGCATACAGTGCGTGTGTATAATTATTGTTACGGGCAATGTGGAATACCGGGCAATGTAAATCACGAATTTTTTTTTAACCAAAGAATATTATTTTTTATTATTATTACCTATTTATAGTATTGATTTTTTTTTTAAATAAAATATTAATATATTAAAATTAAAAAAAAAAATTACAAAGTTTTTTTTTTTTATTTTAAAATCATACTTATGGTACTGCCTATTTAAAAATCAAGTATATAGAAAAGCAGACAGACAATGTAATTGTAAGTGCCATGCTTCTAAAACTTGTTCAAATAAATATTTAAAATTATAAAAATAAAATGATGATACTTGTTTTTTTTTTTTTTTTTGTTTTTCCATCAAAATATTCGTATTATAGTATACGAATAAAATTAATAATGATTGATTTAAAAAAAAAAATTATACTATAAATAAGTAATGATAATAATTTATAATAATAATAAATAATAATATTAGTTGGTTAAAAAAAATTCGTGGCTGACATTTCCCGGGCAGGACCACATTGACTGGGCAATGTACACATTGTCCGGTATTCCACATTGCCCGTGACATGATATATATGCACACAACAGATACGGATGGCATCGTTAAATCGCAACTATAGTAGGTGCTAATAACTTAAGTCTCTTATAGCGCCATCAAAGGTTATTTAGGTTTTTAAGTTTAAGCCATATATTCATATTATCACTTTAATATTAAAACAACTATTTGTGACCTTCAAAATAATATATATGCCTCCATCCAGTCACCAGTTAAAGCGTGAACGTTGTCACGCCTGAAGTACGATAGGTATTTTTAATTTGCACTAATTTTACTAGCATTTTTAAATATTATTTCAAACTTTTAATTATGTAATTATAATAATATATTATTATTTACATATATTTTTTTTAAATATTAAACGTAACAACATATTACATAGAGTTGGTTCTAACGCATGGGTCAAAGAGATAAACAAACAGTGGTCTGACGTAGTAATACGCCATTATTATTTTAAGCACAGAAAATGTTAACTGACTGCAATATACAACTTGTTCAACTTGAAGACACTTTTGAGAGGATGTCTACGCACTATTTGTTTGCTCTTTATATCCCACGCGCAACAAAGCAAATTTATGATTAGCAGCACCAACCATTATTAAAGTAATAATATATGGTTGGTTCCCATACATTAATTGCTTTGTTGTGCGGGGGATCAGAGAGCAAACAAACAGTGCTCTGACATCCTCTAACGATCTTTTTATTCTATCCCACAAGTAAAGGTCTTCAACCCATCACTAGGTAGTTTTTCAGCTGATTGGTCTAGTGGCTTTTGTAATTCAAGAACCTTTCCTACGTATTCGACATTGTTAACAAAACTATTCTAAGTCCAAACTTCCTATTCTCCATCCCTGCAAGTCTCATTCACTCTCCCCTCCCCCCATCCCCCTTTTCATCCCTCAGTCTTTCTCCCTCACATTTCTCTCTTTCTCTCTCTCTCTAATCCCCCCTTTTTTCCATCTCACTACCCCTCACTCTCTCTCACACACACAGTCTCTATAGTGCCAACAGGTCATCGTACCTGATAATCGGTGAAAATATTTAAATATTACTAAAAAAAATTTAAAACAAAAAATAAAACAAATTTCATACCTGACAAATTTCCTAATTTTATTGATAGCCGGAATAGCGTTATACCAGTAGTTGCAGAACAATTAAATTGAAAAGTTGGGGGCAATACAAACTCTGATCATTTGACAATATTAAATAAATCTACTGAAAAATAAAAAGTACATACCACATGTTTTCTGCTATACAACTAAGTCTTTGAAACACTCACGTCAACACATTTCACACTGCATAATATGACATTGTATTCAAAATTGGCAAATGTTCACAGACGAATACCATCACTGAAAAAAAGCAGCCTATATAGTAAAATGTTCAACAATATACGTATGAGCTATTTTTTATTAGAAATTACAGATATTATATAGCTAAAATAATCTTTTTAAGTCTTAGCTTTTATCTTACCAATACGTAGTTATCATGTGTTTATTGGTGTTTTAAGTATTTTATTCAAGAACGTATAAGTCTTATACCTTACAAAAGTCATATTTCTTCATTAGGCACTACAAGTCAGATATCTACTAGAACTCTGCAACTGGTTCATTTTTATTTTAATAGTAGTATAATACACAGGGACTAGTTGCCATTACTGATTAGCAAATGTGTTTATTTTATTTCAATATTTTATAAATATCGTTAAAATCAATTATTTTTATTATTAATCAATTTATAATATATTAATTCCTGAAATATTGTGTTTAAGAAAATAAATAATTATTGCAATAAATCAGAGAAAGATAATATGTTATGTGAGTACCTATGTGTAAAAAATAATTTAGTACAATAATAACTGCGAGCCTGGGCCAGTTAATGAAAATTTTTAACTGAGTTAAGTTAAGTCGATATAAAACATTTCAAAAAGTTTAAAGTTAATAGTTCTCCTAATTTTATTTTTAATTCAGTTAAGTTAAAATTGATCTGGAAACTTACAACTAACTATTTTTTTTATATACATAAATAGCCAGTTTTCTGGTTTTAAAATAATAAAAAATAAATCTTGATGTAACACGTAAATAATAATTTCATCAATAATAATAATTTTTACTATATATATTATTGAATACTTTATAAAGAAAAAACTACGCAACTAGGACTTTTAATAGTTTTCCTAATTTTATTTTTAATTCAGTTAAGCAGTGGTTGAAGTGGGGGAGGGGATACGGAGGGAGACATCCCTCTACTTTTTTGTATTTACATTTTTCATCCCACTACTTATTTTGTTTAGAATAACGCATTCCTCCTAAGACTTGTGTTTTAAAATGAAATAATTATTATGATTTTTATATTTATACCTAAGTATAAAAAACTTTTTATTTTTCGAATAGGCCTAAATCTGAATTGTAAGGCATCCCACCACTTATCTTGTGCCATTTTGACCACTGCAGTTAAGTTAAAATTGATTTGGAAAATTACAACTAACTTATTTTTTTTTTTTACGTACATTAATAGCCAGTTTTCTGTTGTTAGACCTCTGGTTTTGGTAGCATCATCAATAATAATAATTTTTACTATATTTATTATTTTATATTTTATAAACAAACTACGCAACTAGGACTTGATTAAAAGTAACTCATTATTTTATAAATGTTTAGCAATAAAAATCGGTTAAGTTCAAAATGTTAAGATATTGAAAATTCTATTTTAAAAAAGCTCTTACGTGGAGATCTCTATTCTGTGCATTAGGTTACAATTGGGTCACTGTAACGGGTGGTGTTAAGTTTGATTTCAACGATGAAAAACCATTGTATACGAAAAACGATTCTGAGCGAAGACGGTCTGTCAGTCTATAATATTACTTAATAATTTAGTATATTCGATGATATTATTGTGATTAAAGTAATTTATTTTACTAGTAAGTATTAGTACTACACGCAGTAGATTAAATTCATTAAAAAAAAAGTAC
>NW_019101277.1:6993-9087 GCF_001856785.1 Myzus persicae
GTACCTATGTATTTTAAATATTTTTTTAAATAAAATATTATAAATATCTATCAGGAGAATTTTATTGAATTGTCAAGCTTTTTTACCCAACAAATACAATTTTATTAACATTCTATTAACCCCCTGAAAAAAAACTAAATAAACTAAAAAAATTCAAAATTCAAATTGTTTGTAAACAGTAAAATTGTATTAAGTATATGAATTGAAAATAAAAACAAATGATGTGAATTTCAAATATCTGCAATTATTGGTTTTTCCATTATAAAAAAAATAAGTAAAAATCACTGTATGAGAAATGAAGTGAATATCCAATGTCGTCAAAATTTCAATTTCAAATGCTTATAAAAATTTTATTTGACTTTCCGGTAGAATTTTTTTTTTTTTTTGGTAAAGGCAGACAAACTTATAAGGAATCTTGTATAAAGTATTTATTAAGCTGAGATATAAAAGGAAACATTTTTATGAATTTCTAACTCAAAATATTTTGCACATTTTCGTGACATTTACTTATTTTGTCAAAATTCAAAATTCAAACGTTTATAAAAATTTGTTGTCAAAATTGTATAGTTTATAGAAAACGCCGTTATAAATATTCAGTAAAAATTTCATGTTTATCTATGATATTTTTTTTTTTTTAATGTAGTTACATCAAAAACCAAATCGATTTTGTCGGAACCGTTTTTCGCGTAAAAATTCGCTCTTTTTTTTTTGTTTTTTTTCTGCCGTTTTTGAAAACTATTGGGAATTTTTTACTTTTGACCCCTCGAAGTACCGATACTATTCACATTTCTACCAGAAAAGATGCTTGTCAAAGAAAATCTAAGCACTTTTACTCTCCCAAATTAATGTGATGACAGAAACAAAAAAAATAAAAATTGTAAAATCAATATATTCATCGCTCCCCTCGGCATCTAAAAGAAGTTAAAATTTACATAACTTTAATTTTTTAACTCGTATACACCCAGGTTTGAATAACTACAACATTTTAGAATATTTGAACTCCTGTGTCTATTTATTTTATTACTATTTATTATATTATATTATAAAGATGCCTGTACTAGTATAAAAGTATATTTTTCATAATCACTCGTACGGGGTTATTACTTTTTAGGATAGTGAGTTTACCACTCTGTGAACATTTTTGGTTTTTGGATACAACTAAAAAATAATGTAATATTTATATATTTTGATAGAACAATAAAATATATATAACACTAAATTAATAGTGTCATGTAGTAACAGCTAACTTTGGATTTAAAAAAAAATTATAAGTTATAAATTAAAATTGTGTCTTATGAGTAATCACTTATAACGGTTATTTCTAAATTACACCGTATAATGAATGTCTATTTCAAGTACTTGAAAATAGGTTATAATTATAAAATTACCCTACGATCAGGGAGCAGAAAAACGACGACGACGAGCGGCGTTTGTATATTATTTGATCTCTTCTATTTTATGCATTTGCTCTCAGAAATAAAATAATATGTGTGTACATAGAAGTAGCATATTTTAAGTGTGAAACCAAAATTAATTACTTTAAACATCGACGCTTTCGGGCTTCGGCAGAATTCCTGATATTGTGTGTGCACTGCGGAATGAATCAGATATACGACTGAACTTAAGTCTGAAAATATTGAGATTTATTTTGAAAAAATAACCGTACGGATCGCTTCATGTTTCTTATTCATGTCTGCAGCTTTGCTAACTGAAATTTTAGATCGATTGCTTCTTTGCAACTACTTCGACAAACGCCACGGATTGCATTATAATTTATACTACGTCAATATGATAAAACCATAGATATATAGTATATTACAAAATTGTATATCAAGGAGGTCCGTGGTTGAGATTTGATCATTAAGATAATGAAATGAGTAATAACAATAATCAAAATAGTTTATAATTTTAAAATTTAAATTACAACAATGTAAAAAGTACCTATTATTTAAATTTTAAATTTAATAATTAATTTAGATGGCGCTTAAATATTCGAAGCACAAGCATGTTTTTTTATGAGTTATTAAATAAAAATCTTATTGTAAATAAATGTGATTACTACTTTTTAGATTTAACATAAAGGTATTCAGTGCC
>NW_019101277.1:9387-11055 GCF_001856785.1 Myzus persicae
AGAAATTCTGATACTTTCATATTCCACTGAGATTTATTTTGTATGGATATTTTGGTGTGTAATAGTATAACAAAGTTATTTATGCCTATAATGACTGTTGCGATATCATTCGTAGCACTTTTTTTTTAATTGTATCAAATTTTGAAAAAAATTTCATACTCTTCAGGATTTCTTGATAGATAATTTTGTATCTTTATGAGTAGTAGTTAAATTTGTTGTTGTTATCGGACCATACTAATAATTCCCTGGTGGAATATTTGTTGAGCGGGTCTCAACAGTGCTTGATTGCTTGGGTGAAAGATTAAATTAGTTCAAAAAACTTTGATCTGTCTAGTATGATATAATATGAATAATAAATACGTATACCCTAACCAATTACTTTTTTATTCCCTTTTTAAACGCTCCGATTACATAAAGTCAAAATTTATTTTATATGTGAACTGTATACTTAAATTATTTGGATACTTATCTATATTTTTCTTAAATAATATCAAGATATATTAAACATTTTTTAAATATTTTAGTATAACAAATAACAATATTATTAATACTATAAGTCTATACTCAAACAATTCTAAAACACTGAGTATAATTAGTAAATTTAAATAAAGAAAATTAACTTTTGAACTTGTTAATACTTAGGTACCTTTAAAGTTTACTAGCCAAGAGCTTCTCTACTTCAGTACTTGCAATTAACATTGAATTCCTACATAATAAGCAATGTCTATCATTGATGATTGATCTGAGTAACGAGTAACATAGGTAAATAACACTTATAATTTTATAAAAGAAAAATACTTCAAAACACGTTTTTATGGGTTGTTGTTATAATAATAATTGTAAACACAAAAAAATTAGTTAAGTAAATAAAAAAATACTTAACAATTAATAAAAAATGGTAACAGTCAATTAATTTTTTTTTATTATATTAAGTAATAAATTTTATTTATTAAACAATAATAATACTCAACAATAAGTAATAATATTGATTAATTATTAAAATTAATTAATAAATTATTTTTATTTAAATTACATTTATTTATAATTTTTATAAATAATGTCCATTATTTTATTAATTATTGATAGAATTAATTTATATTGATAATTTTAAATCACCTATAAACGTAGAGAAAATGCTACTTAGAAGTAATTGTTAATACAAATTGATTAACTGGCGAATAACTTTTAAATTTTCACTAATAACAGTACTCAAAAAAAATTGATTTTTGTTTATTTATTTCAAACAAGCGTAACACTTCATACCTTATACCAATTGCGTGGGTATTAAAATATTTGCAAAAAAATAATTATTAGTCATATAAGCGCTAAGAGATCAAGGTAATTTTTTTGGAATTCTGACAATATTTTCAGTTTTATCCATCAGTGGTCTAAATGACTTTAAACAATATTTTTCTATATCGGTAAGTCATATGCAGGGACTAATTTAAGTTGAATCATAAAGCTATTGGCGGAAATTGCATAAATCTGAAATTTAGAAAAACATTTTTTTCATAATATAATACGTAAAAAAAAATATAACTCAAATCTAAGTAATTTAACATCAAAACTACGAGATTTAACTGAAATGCATCCAAGGGTCATATTAACCTCATTGTATTGAAGAGTTTTAAACAAAATTATGGGGGTGAACTCGAATTAATACATATA